>NW_026892144.1:0-57436 GCF_015708825.2 Lethenteron reissneri
AGCCGTTGGTCGCGTTGATCGCGGGCCGCGTGTTGATCGCCACGTGCACGAGGGCGCCCAGGATGCAGATCATCAGCAGCAGCTGGATCGCGTCGCGCGTGCGTTGCAGCCAGGGCGGGTACAGCTGATGATGCTGCTGCTGCTGGAATATTACGTCGGTGCTGCCCTGCATCTTCTTGCTGTAGGCGCTGGCCTCAGCCATGTCCGAGATCGAGTACTTGTTGAGGTCAACGCTCCTTCTCCGCGCCCCTTCCATGGCCAGTCGAAAAGAATGCAAAGCAACCGCGGTGTTGGCCCTGCTGCTGCTGTTGCTGCTGTTGTTGTGTGATGGTTGCGTGGGTGCACGCGTGTTGGGGTACGTGAGTGCCTGTCTGCTTTGGAGTCGAGGGGTGTATATGGGTGTATGCATATGTGTGTGTGGAATTTAATTCGGCATGTGTGTGTGTGATAAATGTGCTCGCTATCAGCACTTGCCCCAACAGTCTGGTAATGCTACACGTGGAATATCTGTCTTTGTACTGAGTATGTGCGTGTGTGCTTGCGTGTGTACGTCTATAAGTATATATACAGCAGAGATAATTTAACTTCTCAAACTTTAACACACGCTATTAAAGCAACACGGCTGCTCTCATCGAGCAAACGTTAATTAAGAGACGCCTGTAATGGCTTTCAATAATCTCCAAAGTCCTTCCTTGTGTTTATATAGACCTGCCCTGCACGCGTGTGCATGTGCGCGCGTGTGTGTAAACGTACACTCCCACACACACGTGCTGACGTGCGTACATACACATGCTCGCCTTAGGCTAGACCCACCTTTAATTACAAGAACGCACGGTGATTACCCGTACCCACCTTTACGTCTCCATCAAAAAAAGAGGGCCTGGGCTAAATTTGGACCACCACCACTATCATTATTAACATCATCATCATTATCGCGACCAACACGACCGACAAAATCCAGTCCAGGTGACTCCAATGGTCACTTGGGGGCGGTAGGGGTGAGGGTCTCCATCACTTAGCCGAGTTTCTCATTTTGAAGACGAAACTCGCGATTGCATCGCCGCCGGGCATGAGCCGGGTGGCTCAGAGGTCAAAGCACCGAGCTCTCGGTGCCTCCGAGGGCTGAGGACTTGAATCCAGGTTTCAGATTAAATCGGTTCCTGCGGGTGTTGCGAGACGGGACCGGCGGTTGCAGCCCCTGCCCGAGACGACTAGAAGCGCCCAAAAGAAGCATCGCAACTGGCATGGGATCCGCGTCGTAAATGAGGGCTAGATCTTGATTTGAAGCTTTCGTGACTGCAGGAATCCATGCCCTTTGGCTCTTTCGGTAAAGTCACGTAGATGGAAATGTAATAGATCACGACGTTTCGATCGCAACACAGGCAACCGTCATCAGGTGAGGCGAACACAGCAGGAGAACTGCTGACGCAGGAGAGAAGAGGACGACTCAGAGAGAGAGAGAGAGGACGACTCAGAGAGAGAGAACGACTCGAGAGAGAGGACGACTCAGAGAGAGATAGAGGATGACCAGAGAGATAGAGGATGACCCAGAGAGAGAGAGAGAGGACGCGTCAGAGAGAGAGAGAGGACGACTCAGAGAGAGAGAGAAGAGGACGACTCCGTGCCATGCAGGCGGAACGAGGTGTGGAGTCCGCAATGTTTGCTGCTCACCGCTCTCTCCTGCCACAGTCAGGGAACCACCGCCTCCCCCTCCTCCTTCGACCACCCCACGTGTAAGGGAGCTTTTGGCGACATTTTACGTGCCGTGATCCACCAACTATCGCTGCTGCCTCCACAGTGCTGGGCTGTGCAGGCCACGTGCAGCAAATCCACCACCACCGCCACCGCCCAGAGGGATGTCTGGTGACTATTTCTGTCTTCATCCCGTTATGTATTTTTGGGATTTTAGATACGAGTCGAGTTTTTAAAACCGGAACCTTTCTCTCGGCTTTAGCGTTACACTCAGCGGGGGGGGGGGGGGGGCGAATTACTCGGTCCACTGAGGATTCCTGCAGCTCGTGCATGCGAGTGCTTAGCTTGGGAATAAGAGCAGCGAGGGCAGCGGTAGTGGTCCCCGCCTAGGTTGACTCAGCCTTAAATGATTATCCAGTACCTTGTGGGTATCGTGCTCGTGTGTGTTAAATGGGGGAGCGGTGGTGTAGCGGTTAGCGCTACGCTGCGCTACAAACCGGGCGGCCCGAATTCGATTCCCGCCCATGGCCAACACCAGTGGCGATTATCTGAACCGGTCCTGGGCCCTCCCCTAAGTCGACTAAACCTCAAATGAGTACTTAGTGCGGTGTATAAAACATCGCCACTAGGGAGACAAAGGCGGCCGGGCGTGGTGTTGACCACCCACCCCCTCGTGTGCCTTTGCCGGCCTTCATAGGCGCTCGCTAACAGCACTTGCCCCCCGACAGGATATATGGGGGATCTTTGCCTTTGTGAACATCGTCACACGGGAGAGACAAAGGCGGCCGGGCGCTAGACTCGGAGTAGCAGCAGCAGTAGAAGCAGCAGGAGCGATGTGGTACTTTAATGGACCTTGTAACCTGTGAGATAAACCCTCAATGTCCCTCGACGCACGCCTCCCACCTACACAGGAGGGTGAGTGACCTACGGGGGGAAGACGTCTGTGCAATGTGCTGCTCATGGAATGCTCGGCACGGCAGAGGGAGAACCTTAAAGCGAGAAAGTGACGGTGAAGACGCCTCTCCTGTCGACGTGAGAGTGGAATGAGCTCGCGGAGCGAATCCGCGATTCGCTGCTAATGAACTTAATTGTGGGGTGTGGTGCCATGGGGTGGAGTTGGGGGGGGGAGGGGGCGGACGGGAGGGGATGGGGAGGAAGTTATTTTGAGCACCAATAATAAAACCTGCGGACTGTTGGCACCATGAGAGTGTTTCTCACGCAAAGCCAGCGGCCACGCGGCCTCCTGGGAGCGCTGCGATTCACAGCAGCGTTGATCCAGCACAAGCAACCTCTTGAGCCGGTTTCGACACGCAGTGTCTCAGCAGCAGCAGCAGTCGGGCTCGCTTGAGAGCAATGCTGGGTGTACTGCTGGATGTCACAGGCAAAGGATCCTCTCCGTGCGATATGTTTCCGAGCGGTGGCGTAGTGACCGCGTTATCAGCTCAGCACGGTCGCATCTCGACTATTGTTATCATTATTATTATATATCGTTGGCTCTTCTTGCCTAATCCAGGGGTGGGGAACCTTTCTTCGGCCAAGGGCCATTTGGATATTTGTAGCATAATTCGCGGGCCATACAAAATTATCAACTTAAAAATTAGCCTGTTATATTTGGTCAAACGTTTAATTAACTCACCCTCTACTGTGATGGCTGAAACTGTTTCTCTTTGGCGAGGCGTGTGATGTTAGCTGGTATTGATGATGTTGCTGCTACTCGCAACTGCTTTCCAGGTTTGCTCCTAGATTGATTGAATTTCGAGTCCCGCCTGCGGTTGCCTTGGCAGGGCCAGATCCAAATAATGTCGCGTGCCTTACACGGCCCGCGGGCTGGACGTTTCTCACCCCTG
Organism: Lethenteron reissneri; assembly: GCF_015708825.2. Lineage (NCBI taxonomy): Eukaryota > Metazoa > Chordata > Hyperoartia > Petromyzontiformes > Petromyzontidae > Lethenteron > Lethenteron reissneri. Next base: position 3,540 of record NW_026892144.1, read on the forward strand.
GCCTAATCGCATCGTCGTTACGATCACGGTCTCGGACATTTAACCGCTGTAGGGGGCGCTCCGTTTTTGTAAAATTCAGCCGCTACGGCTCCGCAGTTACCTCTTTGCAACATTACGTTACCGCTCGAATTAAATGAGACTCAACAGTGGAATGTAAATGGAAGTACTGTTGCTGTAAACCACTGTTGTTGAAAACAAATCTCATGGTAGTTGTCGAGGGTACCCCCAACTCGTAGCTTTGCCCACCAGGGGAGTGGAGAGGGTAAGGCGCCTCGTGCCCCTTGCGCTGGTGACGCTGCTGGTTCCGAGTGTGGAGGTGATACAATTCTAGATTTGAAGCTTTCGTGACTGCAAGGATTCATATTCTTAGGTTTTTTTCGGTAAAGTCACGTAGGTAAAAAATTTAAATAAAAGTAAAATAAAAATAAAATTTATTTATGTTATTTTTATTTTTTAAAAATGTAATGAAAGTAAAGTAAAAGTATAATTTATTTATTTTATTTTACTTTTAAATGTTTTACCTACGTGACTTTACCGAAAAAACCTAAGAATATGGATCGTCCTTACCTTACCCCTCCGAAACGTCGTGCTTTTTATTTAATTTTTTATTTACTTTTATTAATTAAATTTATTTTACCTACGGTGACTTTTCCGAAAAAAACCTAAGATATGAGGTGATAAAATTCTCCCCCAGCGCTCTGTGGGGTTCCTTTGTCAACCGCGTGGGCGCGCGACAGCGCTTGTGGGGCGTGGGCCCAGGCTGCGGGTGGCCGCAGTGGCACTGTGGATCGTATTCTTAGTTTTTTTCGGTAAAGTGACGTAGGTAAAAACATTAAAAAGTAAAATAAAATAAAAAATCACGACGTTTCGGAGGCAACACAAGCTTCCGTCTTCAGGTGGTACCGTCACAGCCACGACAGCTGAAGCTTGTGTTGCCTCCGAAACGTCGTGATTTTTATTTTATTTTACTTTTAATGTTTTACGTACGTGGTGACTTTACCGAAAAAACCTAAGAATATGAATCATTGCAGTCACGAAAGCTTCAGATCTAGAACTGTGGGTCGTCTTTGATTCTCCGCTCTTGGTGGAGGTGGCGTGAGCAGCGAGTGAGACTGCGAGAGAGTAACACAACGCACGCGGCGCACACGTGACGCAACTTGTCCGCGCTCGCTGTCGTTTGCTCTTGGAAAACCAACAATGTTTGATGGTCGACGAGTTTTGAATGAAAGAACCAAGAAGACGAATCCCTGCAGTCACGAAAGCTTTAAATCGAAATTTAGATCATCGGTCATTCGCTCTTTAGGATGACAGCTACAGTTACCCTTACGCGATGGAACATTACTGAACAAAACCGCAGAATAAACATTGTAGGATGAAATTGTGACTCAGAATCGTGACAATTCGTACGCATACAAGGCTGGTGATAATTAATGTTCCTTATAATACTCTTAGGTTTTTTCGGTAAAGTCACGTAGGTAGAAAATAAATAATTAAAATAATAGAAATAATAATAGAAATAAAATAATACATCACGACGTTTCGGTCGGAGGCAACACAAGTCTCCGTCATCAGGTGGGACCGTCACAGCTAAATTTACCGTATCAAGTGATACCTGATGACGGAGACTTGTGTTGCCTCCGAAGCGTCGTGATAATAATTTTATTATGTTAAATTTTTATTGTTTTATTATTTCCCTTCTACGTGACTTCACCGAAAGAACCAAGAAGATGAGTTCTGAATGGTCTTGCGTTTCCATACTCTGTGGTTTTTCCGTAAAGTCACGTAGGGTAGAGAAATAATAGATCACGACGTTTCGATCGCAACACAAGCAATCATCAGCAGTGTTTTTGTTGCTGTGGTTGTCCCACCTGATGACGATTGCTTGTGTTGCGATCTAAACATCGTGATCTATTATTTTTCTACCCACGTGACTTTACCCAAAGAACCAAAGGGTATGGATTCCTGAAGTCACGGAAGCTTCAAATCAAGATTGTCTTGTGTATCCTTCATAGGTTACCGTATGGATTCAGATTGTAACGCAGTCATTTTACTTTGGCAGGTTGGGCATGCACGACTATTCACGAGTTGGCTCTCACGCATGATACAATTTCACACATTTATAAATGACATGACTCGCGTGCTCCCTGGGACATTGACGTGTAACCCGCCCTCCCCCCCTTTGGCTGAGAAGCCCTGCGACTCTTAGCTGTTAGGGACGACGCGAGTGCGGGACTTGGGCAGGACGCGTCATGGCCACGCCAGGATGGGGCCACGTGGCGAGCAGTCAAGACCGGTCAGTGCAATCTTCTTGGTTCTTTCGGTAAAGTCACGTAGAAGGGAAGTAATAAAATAATAAAAATAAAACATAATAAAATTATTATTTTATTACTTCCCTTCTACGTGACTTTACCGAAAGAACCAAGAAGATGAATCCCTGCAGTCACGAAAGCTCTAAATCGAGACGGTCAGTGCAAGTTTGGTTGAAGGCAGGGGGTGGGGGGGGGGTAGACATTGGCAGTGCATGCACCCCGCTACTTACGAACATTCTACTTACGAACTTTCAGAAATACGAACAAACCTGTCCGTGAAAAACTTTATTTGAAGCTTTCGTGACGGCAGGAATTACTCTTTGGTTCTTTCGCTAAAGGCACGTAGAAATAAAATACAAATATTTATACGTGACTTTACCGTAAGAACCAAAGAGTAAAACCTGTCCGTATGTCCAGTTGCCTGTTCGGACCGAGATTCGTAAGTTCAACCGCTGCGCAATAGATGGCGGTGATGGCATCTACATCTGCAGAACGTGAAGAACCAGTGGCATCTACATCTGCAGAACGTGAAGAACCAGTGGAATCTATATCTGCAGAACGTGAAGAACCAGTGGCATCTACATCTGCAGAACGTGAAGAACCAGTGGAATCTATATCTGCAGAACGTGAAGAACCATTGGCATCTACATCTGCAGAACGTGAAGAACCAGTGGCATCTACATCTGCAGAACGTGAAGAACCAGTGGAATCTATATCTGCAGAACGTGAAGAACCAGCGGTATCTACATCTGCAGAACGTGAAGAACCAGTGGCATCTACATCTGCAGAACATGAAGAACCAGTGGCATCTACATCTGCAAAACATGAAGAACCAGTGGCATCTCTATCTGCAAAACATGAAGAACCAGTGGCATCTACATCTACAGAACGTGAAGAACCAGTGGCATCTACATCTACAGAACGTGAAGAACCAGTGGCATCTACATCTGCAGAACATGAAGAACCAGTGGCATCTCTATCTGCAAAACATGAAGAACCAGTGGCATCTACATCTGCAGAACGTGAAGAACCAGTGTCATCTATATCTGCAGAACGTGAAGAACCAGTGGCATCTACATCTGCAGAACATGAAGAACCAGTGGCATCTACATCTGCAGAACGTGAAGAACCAGTGTCATCTATATCTGCAGAACGTGAAGAACCAGTGGCATCTACATCTGCAGAACATGAAGAACCAGTGGCATCTACATCTGCAGAACGTGAAGAACCAGTGTCATCTATATCTGCAGAACGTGAAGAACCAGTGGCATCTACATCTGCAGAACATGAAGAACCAGTGGCATCTACATCTGCAGAACGTGAAGAACCAGTGGCATCTACATCTGCATAACGTGAAAAACCAGTGGCATCTATATCTGCAGAATGTGAAGAACCAGTGGCATCTACATATGCAGAACGTGAAGAACCAGTGGCATCTACATCTACAGGAGATTATACAACTTTTAAAACCATTCCTCGTGTCTTGTGTACATTCCGTGCACCGTGTTTGGAATCGACAGGAGTGAAGTTGGGACTTACGAACAAATTGACTTACGAACAGACCTCTGGAACCAGTGTCAAAATATAGTAATAGGGTTTTACCCTTTCAACTGGTACAAAAACTGACACCTTTATACAAGGGATCATGGTTGCAATAACCACAACACAAGCAGTCAAAAATGCAAACAAAAAGAAACAACTCTGATAATGATAATGCTATGCACTGTCCTTGAAGTTGATTGGTCCACACCCGAGACAACTTTTCTTAGAGCCTAGTCTCCATTGGTGTTGGACCAGATGACGCCAAAAGGCGTACAACTCAAAAGCAGCGCACGATCAGAGTATTGAGAGCTCGGGGATAAGCATTTACACTATGAGACATCTCCTTTACCAGTGGCAAAATATAGTAATAGGTTTTTACCCTTTCAACTGGTACAAAAACTGACTCCTTTATACAAGGCATCATGTTTGCAATGACCACAACACAAGCAGAGGAGACCTCCTCCAGCCACATGTCCCCAACGCGAGCTGTCTTCGGTCGCTCGTCTCAGCATGGGCGACTACTGCGATGTGCCGAGGTCGCACCGCCCGTTCAATGGGTGACTCCCGGGGACTTTTTCCCGTGTGCCCCCCTCCTCACACCCCCCCCCCCCCCCCCCCCCCCACAAGTTGTGGAATTCACTCCCGTCCGATGTTCGATCTCCTTAAACCCTCGGCTTAAATCTCCGCCTTAAGGTATGTTTTTTTTTCCTTCTTAAAGGCCCGTTCCTCCTTGTTACACTTTCTCACTTACTTGGGTGCCTGGTCGGGGGAGGTGGTGGGGGATGTGTGTGTGTGTATTCGTGGTTAAATCACGAGACTGCGTGCTTATATTAGGTTTTAGAATTGCGTTTAAGTTATTGCTTAAATGATTTTAGCTCTGTGCAACGTTATTGCGACCCTCTGCGTGAAACGCACTTTAAATGTGTAAATATGAACACTATGTTAACACGATTTTTGTTCCTGGGTAGTAAGTGCTAATTTTTAATTGCTTATGCCTCAAAAGTACAGAATATGGCTATTATACCCCACACACTTTGCTTTTATGAAAATAGGTACATTTAAAAATATCACCGTCCTGGTCACAAAGGGGAATAAATAGCCATTTTCTGCACTTTTGAGGCATAAGCAATTAGGAAATAACACTTACTACCCAGGAACAAAAAAATGTTTTTGTTACAGTGCAATCATTATCACTTTAACACGCAGGTTTTCAGGATCAAAACTATGCCTAATAGAGGTTGTTTAGTAGTTTGCGGGTTATATAGCGAAAATGTGAATGTTGTGCGTTGGCCCTCCAACGCACAACCGGTGCTGCTGCTGAAGTAGCAACGGAGTGGCACGTCTTGTTCACGTGACGAACCCTCACGCGAATTGGCTGTGTCGGGTGGTGGCGGGTTTAACGACACATTCATATGTACGCGATCGAACCCGAAAAAAAACCTACTCTATTATGGATATTATTATTATCATCATCTAGAGAAGTAGTCTTTAGAAGTGGTATATAGAGGTAGTCTATGACAAGCGCAACACGTGGTCATGAAGGACGGTCGTCATGAACACAATCGGTGAATACGGAATGCGCTTAATCAACAGCAGTCACAAAACCGCAGTATCTGGATTATTAAGTTATTATACAAATGTATTCACGTACGAATATAATGACAAAGACCCCCCGTGTAGCCTTGACAGACTGTAGGGGCAAGTGCTGTTAGCCAGCAACTGTAAAGGCCGGTACGGCACACAAGGGGGTTGGGTGGCCAGAACCACGCCCGGCCGCCTTTGTCTCCCCAGTGGCGATGCTTACACACCGCACCAGGTACTAATTTGAGGCTGAGTCGACCTAGGGGGGCCCAGAACCGGTTTAAATAATCGTCACTGCTTTTGGCTGTGAGCGCCAACACCGGCGCTAACCGCTACACTACCGCTTCCCACACACACAGGCACACACACACACAACAACAACCGCCATTCGCCACTAAGTGGCGGTGACGTCACCACGACGCTTGTGCCAGGCTATGTGCACCTTGAGGCCACGTGAAGTGTCGAACGCCCGCTGGCAGGAGGTCACGGGGCAGACCCAGCAGGTGCCGTGGGTCGACTGACCGAGATGACTGGCTGATGCACCTCCTGTGCACCCTACTGTGCCAACTTGCTGTGCTTTAGCCACCCGGCGCTCCACAGGCACACGCACACACACAGGCACACACATACACACACACATACACACACAGCCACACACACACAGCCACACACACACTGGCACACACACACAGGCACACTGGCACACACACGCGCGCGCACACACAAACGCGAGCGCGCATCTATCGGATTATAAGACTCACCCCCCACCTCCCCAAATGTTTGTATTAAAATCAAAATCAAAATCTGTAATTATTCTGAAGAAATCTGATGAGCTCTAAAGCTCTTTTTCACAACTGTTAAGCCGGGTCCCGTATAAACGTTACACCAGCAAACAGTGCAAGAAAACAAACACGATAGGAGTGCAAAGTACAAGAGAAATACAAAAAAATCACCCAAACACGTTCCTACGAGGAAAATGCCCACTGGGGTGTTAACGCGTGGGTGTGGAGGGGGGGGATGGATTCGATTCGAAATGTGTGCAGCTGCTACCGCTGTATTATGAGCGGTGCACAAGCATAGTCAACAACAACATCAACAACATTACTAAAGCAACACTCGCCAACAGCAACAACGAGCGCCGAGAAAGGAAGCGTCATTAAAACGAGGCGACGTTTCGGGAAACGGACCTTCTTCAAAAAAACGGAATAGGAATGCGGGCGGGGTGCCGCTAGTCTCACAATCCGAAGCAGACCGTCGTGGTGATGATGATGATGATGCCGCAGACGGGGGGGGGGGGGTGGGTAGTGGAGGGGGAACACGTTAAGCGAGGTGCAGAAATGTGCAATTTCATTTAATTGCACCCCGACTTTCGCGTGTGCGTCTGCCTAATTAGACACCGGTCATTATTTCGCTGTTTATCGTCGCAGTTACATTGTCCGTATCCGCACCCCACGCAGCCCCCACCACCTCCCCAACTCAAACTGGGGGTGGGGAGGGAAGAGATGGGCTCAGAAGAAAAAAAAAATCATTAATTTATTAATTACCAGAGTCACGACGATGGACTTTCCAGAGATTAGAGTCTCCATCTGAGGCTCGGGACAGACGGTGTCAAACTCACCTGGGGTTCACCACCAGAAGACGGCACCGACGGGAGAGGTGGAGGAGGTGGAGGCGGAGGAGGTGGAAGAGGTGGAGGAGGCAATGAGGTGAGATGGCTGGGGCTGTCCTCGCCGCGAGTCAAGGCTCACCTGGTGGTGGCTCACCTTGATGAGCGCGTTATGACGCTGAGATCGCTGCGGATAACGACCGTCTCTCACTCGGGGACCGGTTGGGGAGGGCGGGGAGCCGAGGATGTGGAACAGAGGTGACCAGCCAGAGGGAAGGAAGAGATAACCTGGCCTGTGGGAATGAGTTTCGCGATGAGTTTGTGTAAGCGGGTGGTTGCTTTTTTATGGTTTGTTTTGTTGCACTGGGGGGGGGGGGGGGGGGGTTGTTTTTAAATAGTTGAACAGGGCCATGAAACTAAGGCTACGATTATCGTCACGGCAGGGGTTAGGGTAGAATTTATTTTTAAATAAAAAAAAATCGTCTAATAGGATGGGCGCAAAGCCCCACCTCATTTTCCCTTTTTATATTTCAATGTGCATCTCTTAATATTAATAACATATATAAATATAAAAAAGCAATTATAACCGTTTCAAGGTAAGGAAAAAATGTAAACCCAGCGGCTAATTAGGGTCGCCTTGTCACATTGATCCATGGTTTCTGTTGGGTTTAGGCCACGTGGTAGTTTTATGGCAAGACATAAAAATCTCGTCCGTATATTTTTGTTTCAAACAAAATTGCGTGCGGCGTTAAAGTATATTTGTTTGCATGTCTTAGCACAAATTACGTGTGGTTAATGCGGACTTGATGCCTTAATAATGGGTGTCTATTTGGTGTTACATTTTAGCACCTCCTGTATTAAGCCAGACAGGGTAAATCCTTTAAAAAAAAGTGTTAATACTGGCAAAAGGCTCTCACAGATACACCTTTTTTTGTAAAGTCATTTAGAATGAAGTCAAATGGAATATTGATGTCAGCCGTGGTCGGTAATCGAACCGAGGTGGCTGGGTTCTTCACGCAGCGCGCTAACCACTGCGGAATCACTCCCTCCCCAAATAATTCGTGAACTGCCCGTGCATACACTCAACTCTGCACAGTGACAAGTGCTGATCGCAAGCCACTGCACACGGATGGCGTGGGGTGGTTATAATTACTCACGGCCGCCTTTGTCTTCTCGGGCAACTCAAATCTGGAATCGAAACGAGAATCGTAACTGCTACTAAACTATATTCTTAGGTTTCTTTTCGGTAAAGTCACGTAGGTAAAAAATGTAAAATAATAAAAGTAAAATAAAAATCACTATTTTATTTTTATTTTACTTTTATTAATTTAAAATTTTTACCTACGTGACTTTACCGAAAAAACCTAAGAATATGAATCCTTGCAGTCACGAAAACTTCAAATCTAGAATGCTACTAAACTATATATTCATTGTTATTTCGGTAAAGTCACGTAGAAGGGAAATCATAAAAAATAAAATTAAATTCTCACGACATTTCGATTGCAACACAAGCAATCGTCATCAGGTGTGAAAACCACGGCAAGACAATATTTCTGTGGTTTTTACACCTGATGATGATTGCTTGTGTTGTAATCGAAAGGCCGTGAGATTTTTATTATTTTATTTTTATTATTTCCCTTCTACGTGACTTTATCGAGAGAACCATGAATACGAATCCCTGCAGTCACGAAAGCTTTGAATCGAAATTTAACTGCGACCAAACTACTACTTTTATTTTAACAGGTAAGGCCCACTGAGCTATATCGTTCTTTTTCAGAAGCAATCTGGTCACAAATGATGGCTCACCGAAGTGGCTATTCACGCGGAAATTTACATCAGCCAAATACTCGAAACGCACGTTTCTAAATGTGGAGGGTAAAACCCGGAGGAACCCGAAGCAAAAAAAAAATCCACGTGACGACGAGGAGAAGAAAGAGAAACACGCAAACTCGAAATATACAGCAGGCGTCAGGGTCGGGATCAAACCCACCACCTCTTGCATTTCAGATGAGCAAGATAACAACTCACCACCACCACGGCGGCGGCGCCCCTGTGGTGTAACACATTGTATGCTGCTGGATGGACAGGATGGGGGAGAAGGTGGGGATGAAGGGGAAGGGGTGGAGGGGAGATGCGGGAGGGGAGGGGGGCTGAAGAAACGTTGATCATTGTTTCACCGGCCGCACCGCGAGATGAAATCGAACCTGCTGCCTCTGAATTGGCAGGTGCATTTGTGCGAAGCGTGGTACCGCATTGGTGGAGGGAGCGGTGCAGAGTTCAACATGAATGATCGTCAACCACGATCTACCCACTGCTGGATGGAGGCCGCCGCAAAGGCCCTACCCTAAGCATGAACCCCATTAAGAGATTCTAGATTTGAAGCTTTCGTGACTGCAAGGATTCATATTCTTAGTTTTTTTCGGTAAAGTCACGTAGGTAAAAAAATTAAAATTTATAAAGGTAAAATAAAATAAAAATAAGATAAAAATCACGACGTTTCGGAGGCAACACAAGCTTCCGTCTTCAGGTGGAACCGTCACAGCCCGACAGCTGTATCAAGTAAATGAGAGATTACAAGAGATACCACTCCGTATATATAATGGTTGAGGGGGGGGGGGCAGGAATGGCCCACTTTTTATTATTATGGTAAGGTGCGGCTTGAGACTATGAATAGACTACATAACAAATGACTGAGCCTTTATTATGGAGAGGTGCGGTTTGTAACTACGCCTATAGCCTACATAACAAAATGCTGCAAATGAGACCGAGCCTCTGCCATGTAGTTGGTAATAGACTACACAACAAATGACTGAGCCTTTATTATGGAGAGGTTCGGTTTGTGACTACGCCTAGCCTACATAACATAACAAAAGTGTGAAAAAAGAAGCTAAACCTGGTAAAACAAAACTGGCTGTCTATCAGTAACCTGTAATAGAGAGCCGGCTACTTAACTCTGCTGTCGTTTGCTGAGCGGTTGAACGATTTTGTTTCTTCTGTCTCCTGGCCATGTGGGCAGTTTTAATTACTCGAACGCTTTGTGAGATAAGGTCGGGGCCTGGGGACGGGGTGAGGAGTCGGGGATGAGAGTGAGGGCGGGTGATGAAGGGAGGAGAGGCGGTGCGGAAGGGAGTGGGAGCCCAGGAGGCATGCGACATCCCATGAACGGTGCACGTAAAAAGATACCCACTTAGCCAACCCCTTATCTTAGATAGAGACCCATAGACGCACATAGAGACCTATGAACTCTCACAGAGACCAATATATTCACCTAGACATATTGAACCAGATAGAAGCCAATAGACTCACATAGACACCCATAGACTCACATAGACCACAAGAATCACATAGACACCCATAGATTCACACAGACCAATAGACTCACATAGACACCAATAGACTCCACACATAGACCTATAGTCTCACACAGACATCAATAGACCCCACACAGAGATCAATAGACTCACATAGACACCAATAGACTCCACACAGAGACAGAGACCTATAGACTCACATATACACCAATAGACTCCACACATAGACCTATAGTCTCACACAGACATCAATAGACCCCACACAGAGACCAATAGACTCACATAGACACCAATAGACTCCACACAAAGACCTATAGACTCACATCGACACCAACATACCCCACACAGAGACCAATAGACTCGCATAGACACCCATAGCCTCGTAGTGGAGTTGCTGGTAACCGCAGGTCACACTTGTGGGCGACTTCTTCTTGGTTCTTTCGGTAAAGTCACGTAGAATGGAAATAATAAAATAAAAAAAAATAAAGCATAATAAAATAATTCTCACGACGTTTCGGCCACAACGCAAGCAGCCGCCCTCAGGTGGAGAACAGAGTCAGACTCTGTCTTCTTTATTATTTTATTATTTCCATTCTACGTGACTTTACCGAAAGAACCAAGAAGATGAATCCCTGCAGTCACGAAAGCTTTAAATCGAAATTGTGGGCGACTCTTAAGCCTCATCGGGTTGAGAGACATCATCATCTGCCGTGTGATGCGCGGATGTTGTTAAATGCGGAGCGAATTCCTGCACTGATTGGTGCTCACCTCTCCTGTTTACGGCCCTGAACCAGTGGTGGCAATTCCACGTTCCTATGGCGGCGGGTGGGGGGGGGGTAGGTGGACGAGCCTCTCCATTGGGGTATCAACGGACGACTTCTTCTCAAGGCGGAACGACGACTGCTGTAGGTTGCTACGCGCGTGTGCCGCGTGGATCTCCGACGTGTGCTCGGGCACGACGTCTGACGTTTCGCTCCACGCACCAGTTGTTGATGAAGTTTATTATTCTTAGGTTTTTTCGGTAAAGTCACGTAGGTAAAACATTAAAATTAATACAAGTAAAATAAAATAAAATCACGACGTGGCTGTGACGGTTCCACCTGAAGACGGAAGCTTGTGTTGCCTCCGAAACGTCGTGATTTTTATTTAATTTTACTTTTATTAATTTTAATGTTTTACCTACGTGACTTTACCGAAAAAACCTAAGAATATGAATCCTTGCAGTCACGAAAGCTTCAAATCTCGGATTAAGTTTATTCCCTGTAGAAGTTGTTCCTGAACAAGTTCCCGAAGAAGCTGCCAGCACGCGCCACGGAACGTCGGACATCACGCCGAAGGACACGCGGCACGGCCTGGATACACACACCACACACACGCACAGAGAGCGGGAGAGCAGATTCAGAGTGATTCATACGGAGCGGTTTTAATTTTGAATTCGACCAATTATCGTGCGATTCGACGCCACTTTTTAAATCCTTTATATTAAGTTCACTTGCTTGCGCGCTTACGACCGTGCAAATCTTTCGGTCGTTTTTGAACCCACTTCCCGTGATCCAATCGAGCTGACATTTTGCACACAGACTCGTTGTGCATGACAATTTATTTTCGTGAAATTTTTCTTCCAAAATTTTCCACTTTTTAGGAAAAAAAAAAATTTCACACCATGGAGATGAGGATGCTCAGATGGAGCCTCGGGCTCACTCGATGGGATCGTGTCAGGAACGAAGACGTTCGGAAGCGACTTGGTGTGGCCCCCATTGCGGACAAGATGCTTGAGGCAAGGCTTCGGTGGTACGGCCATGTGATGCGAAGTGAAGAGTCATCAGTGGCCAAGACTGCCGTGCGTATTGAGCCAGAGGGCCGCCGTCCACGCGGACGTCCGAAGAAGCGATGGATGGATCGAATAAAGGAAGACATAAAGACGGTCAACACATCCCCCGAAGATGCCCTGGACCGAGCCAAATGGAGAAGACAATGCCGAAAAGCGGACCCTGCGCCACAGCGGGAACAACGCTAGGAAGAAGAATCATATATTTTTCCTGAACACAGAAAATTATTTAAGAAAACAACAAAAATGTACAATATAAACAATCATATAAAAACTGAAAAACTTATAATCCTTATATACGACTTTCCTTATATTCAATGTAAAATACCAATGTGATAAAAATGAAACTCTTACTCAAGAAAAACAGAAATGAATAATAAAATAAAACCGATGCCACGCATATAAAGGATTTATAGTGAAAAACTTTGTTTTTACGGGTTAAATTTTTACGTGACCGCCCTTCCTCCGCTCACGTGCGGGCAGGGTTGCCAACCCTCCCGGATTGGCCGGGAATTGGCATCGATCTCCAGGTGACTATTGAATGCAATCCGGGATATAGTTATAGTAGAGAATATTTTAAGAAAACAAATGATCAATAATAAAACCTTCAGTCAGAGTTGGCAACCCCTATGTGCCAGTTACAATCGGAACCCACAACCCTCCTGCCTGCCACAACCCCACAGAGAGCCCCTCCCCTACAGCCCCCCCCCCACGTCCCCCTACACCCCCACCCATACCCCCCCATCCCCCTACACCCCCACCCATACCCCCCCGTCCCCCTACACCCCCACCCATACCCCCCACACACCCCTGCCCCAGGAAAGCACGCAGCTGATATAGAATAAAATGCCCAGTCTGGCATTCCTCTATAATTGGACCGCGTTGCAACATCCTCCATCAACCGCAAACACGATTGATCACTCGCTTAACTGGAGAGCTAATAGACCACGTGAGATGCCCTTTGGTGGGTAGAGGGTCGGGGTGGGGGGTAGTGGGGTGGGGGTGGTGGGGGGTAGTGGGGTGGGGGGGTAGTGGGGGGGGTAGGCGTGGGTAGCGGTAGTGCAGCGGTCAGCACGCTGCGCTACGCACCCGGTTCGATTCCCGCTCACGGTCAAACACCAGTGACGATTATCTGAAGTGGACCTGGGCCTCCCCTAGGTCGACTCAGCATCAAACGAGTACCTGGCGTGGTGTATAGTAAAACATCGCCACTAGGGAGACAAAGGCGGCCGGGCGTGGTCATGGCCACCCACCCCCTCGTGTGCCGTGTTGGCCTTAGGGTTGTTGTTGTTGTTTGACTTGCATCCCACTGGGATTTTTACACACAGTGTTGGTGTACGGTGATTTTTCTGAAATATTTTGATGTCTTTTCTTGGATTTTCTGTTTGCACATAGTCACTTTAAGATGTTTTCTTGTTCATGTTCATGTTTTTGTTTTGTTGCGGTTGCACCCGATTCAAGAGCCGAATGGCTCACAGGGCTATACCTAATCAATGCAACTTTGAAACTTCATAGGTGCTACTCGCTAACAGCACTTGCCCAAATTGTTTATTGAGGCTATCGTTGTCTTTTGGGCGGGGCAGGCAGGGGGGATGAGGCAAGATCTGGCGGCTTATCTGTGCGCTTGTGTGATTGTGTGGCCCACGACAGCGGAGCGGTTAGTGCACTACGCAGTCTACGCGACCGACTCCGACGACCTGAGCTTCGATTCCCAGCATATGGCTCGCAAGCCAGCGACGCACATCTGAAGCGGTCCTGTGTCGACTCAGACTTAAATGGGCACCCGATGCGCTACTGAGTAAACATCGCCACTGGGGAGACAAATCCGGCCGGGCGTCACGACGGCCTCGTGCGTTGAACTTCTTTCACACCGTACGTAGCCAACCGTGCTGATCGGAGTTGCGGAGGGAAGGACAACAAACTAAACACAAAACGCAGTTCTAAAGACATGCGTTTTCAATCTGTATGATTTCAAAGTGCATAGTGGCTTCCTAATATTGGAAGGAAGAGCGTTCCAGACGGACGCAGTAGCGCGTCTGAAAGCGCCGTGCGATGCGGTGACCGCCGTCTGTGTTCGATGGCGGTCAGATAAAAGCCGCTGCTGCTGCTGCGAGGATGACGAACGGAGTTCGCGTGACGATGGTTTATGACTCCTTGACGAGGTCGGCGAGGTATCGCTGATCATTTGTGGGGTGAGAGTGCGACCTTTCACCGCCAACTCCCCCACCGATCGGCATGACGCTGGAACCGCTCTCCAAGCATAATGCGGTAACTCCCCGATTTACGTTTTCCCCCTTTAACGTCGTTTCGATAATACGTCGTCACCCTATCAACACCGCGACCCGATTTTGCGTCGCTTCGACGCGCACACTCACGTCGCTGACGCCATCGCTGTTCGTCCTTTCTCCTTATCCGTCGCCTCTCAGCCTTCGCTTCCACCACCACCACGACCAACAACAACACCACCACCACCAACAACACCAACAACACCATCACCACCACCACCACCAACAACACCACCACCACCACCAACAACACCACCACCATCACCACCACCAACAACAACAACACCACCACCAACAACACCACCACCATCACCACCACCAACAACAACACCACCAACAACACCACCACCATCACCACCAACAACAACAACAACACCACCACCACCAACACCACCACCACCAACAACAACAACAACACCACCACGACCAACACCAACAACACCACCACCACCAACAACACCACCACCACCACCACCACCACCAACAACACCACCACCACCACCAACAACACCACCACCACCAACAACAACACCACCACCACTACCAACACCACCCACCACTACCCTGTACATCGCTTTGCTTTACGTCGTTTCGATATCCGTCGGCGCACCTCTTGAGGAACGCATGCCCGACGGAAACCGGGATTATTGCTGGAGGAGGAGGAGGAGTAGTCGTAGCAGAAGATCTTTACTCACAATAGAGCCAGCAAATAGTGCTGGAGACCCCACCCCCCTCCTCTACCTCGGCGCCCCATTTGTCTTTATTACGGAAGTCTTCATAGTGATGTATCGGCGGAGACGCGCGGCGTGGCAGGCGTTGGGTACGTCCGCTCCGCCGTCGATAAACACTAAACAGTGACTGTCTCCTTTGCTCTTGCGCGCATTACACGGGCAGCCGTAAATGTCCCGTTGCATCTGCGTCACGCTTTGTTTGGGAAACTGCTTCGTCGGGGAAAAGCCGAGCAACAGAATTCATCCCTGTTTCGAAATCATCCCATCCGCGAAGACAAAGAAGATCCCCCCCCCTCCCCCACCCCGTACAGCCTAAAACGGTGCAAGTGCTGAGAGCGAGCGGCAGCCTATTGAGGCCCCACCCGCCTTTGTCTCCCCAAGTGGCGACGTCTCGAGTCATCGCATCACCGCGAAATTTCGTCGCCACCACCACCACCACCGCGGTTTTCCGCTGGCCGAAAATGTAAGCAGTATTCTCAAGTGTAGCGAGTTGATAATGATCTCGGCTCAGGTGGGTCGCCGATCACTGCACAGAAATCGTAAACAAACAAAATAAAGACTTGAAAGCATGTCCCGTATTTGGTTGATTTATCAGACGCTCCGAAAAATTACACGCCTGCCAACTCCAAAACAAAAATCATAACTTGTGCCCCGATGTAAAAATAAATATATATCAATCATTATTGAGCCCGGAAAGTCACACTTTAAGATGCTTCGATGTAAAAAAGTGCTTTATAAAAATAAAAGTTATTATAATATTATTTACCAGCTGGGTCTCGCACAAAATGATGTTTGACCAACAGCAATGGCTCAAGTCATGTCAATTCTGGCCATATACACACACACACCTACCGGATTATAAGATGCGCAGACTCAACTTTTTCTTAAAAGAGTAATCTCCATAAAGCAGGCATCTCAGTAGTAGCTCTGTGACACCTACTCCAGCAGGCCGCTCTCTACAACACGTGGGGGGTTGGGAGGTGACACGTCGCTCGCTCGGAGAGTGTCCGACACGGACACTCTCCAT
This sequence comes from Lethenteron reissneri, assembly GCF_015708825.2. NCBI lineage: Eukaryota > Metazoa > Chordata > Hyperoartia > Petromyzontiformes > Petromyzontidae > Lethenteron > Lethenteron reissneri. The sequence continues at coordinate 19,760 of NW_026892144.1, forward strand.
CTCGTGCCGTCACCTCGATACACTGTAGATGTCACTTGGCAGTGAGTGAGCGTCTGAGTGAGAGTCTGGGTGAGGGTCTGGGTGAGGATAATCAGGGTTAGGGTTTGGATGAGAGTTTGGGTGAGAGTCTGGGTGAGCGTCTGGGTGAGAGTCTGGGTGAGGTGAGTCTGAGTGAGAGTCTGGGTGAAAGTCTGGGTGAGAGTCTGGGTGAGAGCCTGGGTGAGGTGAGTCTGAGTGAGAGTCTGGGTGAGAGTCTGGGTGAGAGTCTGGGTGAGAGCCTGGGTGAGGTGAGTCTGAGTGAGAGTCTGGGTGAGAGTCTGGGTGAGCGTCTGGGTGAGAGCCTGGGTGAGGTGAGTCTGAGTGAGAGTCTGGGTGAGAGTCTGGGAGAGAGCCTGGGTGAGGTGAGTCTGAGTGAGGGTCTGGGTGAGGGTCTGGGTGAGAGTCTGGGTGAGAGTCTGGGTGAGAGTCTGGGTGAGAGCCTGGGTGAGGTGAGTCTGAGTGAGGGTCTGGGTGAGAGTCTGGGTGAGAGCCTGGGTGAGGTGAGTCTGAGTGAGAGTCTGGGTGAGAGTCTGGGTGAGAGTCTGGGTGAGAGCCTGGGTGAGGTGAGTCTGAGTGAGAGTCTGGGTGAGAGTCTGGGTGAGAGTCTGGGTGAGAGTCTGGGTGAGAGCCTGGGTGAGGTGAGTCTGAGTGAGGGTCTGGGTGAGAGTCTGGGTGAGAGTCTGGGTGAGAGCCTGGGTGAGGTGAGTCTGAGTGAGAGTCTGGGTGAGAGTCTGGGTGAGAGTCTGGGTGAGTTGAGTCTGAGTCAGAGTTTGGGTGAGAGTCTGGGTGAGAGTCTATGTATCTTGATTTAAAAAAAGAATCTCGACACTCGGTGAGGCTTTTAATGCGTGGGTACAGAAAGGCAGAGGCGCGGCCCTGCAAGTGCGTGGCCACATCACTGCTTGCGCAAGGGCTTCCACGAGAAGGAGGCATCGAGAGCCACCTCTGAGATGGTACATCGGCCTGTCCTTCCACGCGTTAGCCGAATGTCGTCTTTGTGAGAGCTGGGAGTACCCCGACACTTTACCACATCACACCACACGCGACCTCCCCATCGACTGCCTTGCCCTGTATTCCATTCATACTGCTGCATGGGTAGAGGAAACGGCGGCGGGAGGGGAGGTGTAATTTCGGAAACCTTGCACCATTGTTGTTTCAATTGCCCGTGCCGGGAGGATGGAGTCGAACCGATGGCTTCTAGATTGCAAGTCCGGCCAGCCTTGTGTGCTGCTGACCATTACACCACCGTGGCAGCATCCCTCCCTACACGCCCCCCCCCCACCCAACTCCCACAACACAGAATCCTCCTAACAAAAATAATTGCCTTCGTACTCAGCGATGCTTCTCAGCGATATATATATATAAAAAATGACATTGTCGTTACCAGCATTGCCCGAGGTGGCAAAACTTGAGCTATTTTATGTTGTAAAGTAAAGGTAAGGGGGAAAGAAAAAAAGTAAATTTAAAAACACGACTGATAACACGCTCGTGTGGAGAGATCGGCGCGTTATTCAATTTTATTGGCCGTATAAAGAAATTGGCATCGCCACGAATTTGATTTTTTTTGCCACTTCAGCTGCTGCCAATTTGCGTTCCTGACCACAGCCCAAGGACTGTGGTCACGAAGCGAGCGACGAGTCATGGACCACAGGCGAGGAGGGGGGGGGGCGCAGAGAGCGGCGGGGACGGGCGAATTGCGGAAATAATAGGCCGTGAACTCAACTCACATCGCCGCACACACTGCAGCCCAAACTACTGCCACTAATCATAATACTGCAGCTCAACTTGAAATGTGGCGCTCCACGCGCTGTCGAAGATTGAGAGGGAGAGGGGAGAGGGTGAGGGACAAAGAGAGAGAGAGAGGAATGAGAGAGCAACACGCGAGAGAGGCAGGAGCCAAATGGTGGTAAGCCAGTGGCCAGATTCCCTTTCCCAAGCTCTGCTGTCCTATATATATGTGTGTGAAGGTGTCATCTTCCTCACCTGATATGCAGGAGGACGGGGGTTCGATCCCGACCCTGGCATCTGTTGTAAATGTGGAGTTTGCGTGTCTCTCTAGCCGTGGTCACGTGGGTGTTTTTCTCCGGGTCCTCCGGTTTTCCCCTCCGACGTTAAAAGCAAAAATACGTTTCGATTATTTCGCTGCTATAAATGTCCACAAACGTCACTTTGTTGAGCTATCATTTGTGGCCAGGTCGCTTCTGAAAAAATGAGCGAATAGCTCAGTGGGCTTTACCTGGTAAAGTAAAAAAAAAATATTTCGTTTATTTGTACTTTTATTTTTGTTAATGATGTTATTAACTTTCTTATACCCTGCGCTCCTATTGTGTTTTAGTATTCTTTGTTCTTGTGCACGTTCTGATCCACCCCTACTGGACATCTGCGAAAAAGGGCTTAATAGCTCAGGGGATTCCTCCAGTATAAATACACATTCTGATTTCGATGTGCGAGGAAAACTGGAGCACCTGGAGAAAAGCCACGGGCGCGAGGGAGCAACACGCTATCCCCAGACAGATCGACAGGCGTGCCAGGGACCAGGCATCACTCCATTCCCATCGAGACGGAACAGGTGGAGTTCAATTTCGATTTAAAGCTTTCGTGACTGCATAGATTCATATTCTTGGTTCTTTCGGTAAAGTCACGTAGAAGGGAAATAATAAAATAATAAAAATTAAACATAATAAGATAAAATTCTCACGACGTTTCGGCCACAACGCAAGCAGCCGTCTTCAGGTGAAGAACAGGGCTGTCGGAAAGACATTAGGACGCTGTCTTTGTGGCCGAAACGTCGTGAGAATTTTATCTTATTATGCTTTATTTTTTATTATTTTATTATTTCCCTTCTACGTGACTTTACCGAAAGAACCACGAATAAGGTGGAGTTCACTTTTTTTTGCTGCACCGACTTATCCTGGTGAGCCGGGGGAGGGGGGGAAGATACAGCTCCTCCTCGAAGCCCACGGGAAGGGAGTTTTACAACATTTGCGTGTTATCCACCAACCACGAAAACGGTCATTTGCATATTGCACAGACCCGGCAGCTCGCAGTCGGGAGGGTTGCGGGTTCAACTCTCCCTTGGGGGAGGCTGTCTCAGCCCATCATCACCTCCCCGGTCGATACAATTACCAGCACTTTGCGGGGATGTCAAAAGCGATCGCCCGAGGTGATTTATTGTTGGCTTAAATGTTGGGAGGGAAACAGAGAATCCGGTTAAGACTCACCACGCATATGCGCGTGGTCCGGAGGTTATGGAGTGATGGGGGGTAAGGGTAGGTGGGGTGGGGGGAGAAGGGGGGGCGAGGGGTGAGCACACGAAGCTGAGCACAGACCGGGTTGACAAAATAAACGCAGCCAACCGATTTGCACGGTTGGCCACGTACGGCGCGAAAGAAGTTCAACATACGTACAATTCCACTCACTGTGTACTACCATCTGCTGGTCAATCTCGCAGTCGAAAGGCCTCGAGCAAATTTAATGTTAAGGCCACCCCCCCACCCCCCCTCCCCCTTTTTACGTCAAATAGAGTTATACTTCCACGGGATGTTCAGGGCCGTTCAGCAATCGAAGTTGATATTTCCATTGGCCACGGTTGTTGGGAGTCTCACCACTACAAATCTCGTCGTGATCCACCAGCCCTCGCCTGCCGAGACCGCTGACCCGCTTCGGGAGACAGACGCCACCGCGCCCGGACGCTCTTCGCTCAAAGATTTGACGGCGTTCAGAAGAAGAACGCCGTTCGTCGCCCCCCCCCCCCCGTCCCATCAACCTTGCTGGGCGCAATGGAGCCGTCCCTTAATATCTGTGATGTAAAGAGTCACAGAAGATTAATCGTAAATTGGCGCGCAGTGGAGGGTTGCGAAGGTCCATCCAAGGTGGCCAGCCGGCAAACACACACACAAGACAAAGTCCTCCTCCTCCTCCTGCCCCCACCCACCCCACCCACCACTACCACCACTCCTGCAGCCGTTAGCACACTGCTGTTAGAGAGCACCGGTGGTGCGGGCGGTAGTGCAAGCGGTGATGTAGGCGGTGGTGTAGGCGGTGGTGCAGGCGGTGGTGCAGGCAGTGGTGCAAGCGGTGGTGCAGGCGGTGGTGCAGGCAGTGATGTAGGCGGTGGTGCAGGCGGTGGTGTAGGCTGTGGTGCGGGCGGTGGTGCAGGCGGTGGTGTAGGCTGTGGTGCGGGCGGTGGTGCAGGCGGTGGTGCAGGCGGTGGTGCAGGCTGTGGTGTAGGCGGTAGTGCAGGCGGTGGTGCAGGCTGTGGTGCAGGCGGTGGTGTAGGCTGTGGTGCAGGCGGTGGTGCAGGCTGTGGTGCAGGCGGTGGTGTAGGCTGTGGTGTAGGCTGTGGTGCAGGCGGTGGTGTAGGCTGTGGTGCAGGCTGTGGTGCAGGCGGTGGTGCAGGCGGTGGTGCAGGCGGTGGTGCAGGCTGTGGTGCAGGCTGTGGTGCAGGCTGTGGTGCAGGCGGTGGTGCAGGCTGTGGTGCAGGCGGTGGTGCAGGCTGTGGTGTAGGCGGTGGTGTAGGCTGTGGTGCAGGCGGTTGTGCAGGCGGTGGTGTAGGCGATGGTGTAGGCGGTGGTGCAGGTGGTGGTGCAGGCGGTGGTGCAGGCGGTGGTGTAAGTGGTGGGGCAGGCAGTGGTGTAGGCGGTGGTGCAAGCGGTGGTGTAGGTGCTGCACTCCGCTATCCATCCCGGCGAGCCCAAACCCCGCTCGATTCACGCTCAGTATCAACAACGATGCCGAAAAACTGAACCGGTCCTGGGCTTCACCTAGGTCGACTCGGCCTCGCCTCGGTGCCTGGTGCTCGTTAAATACAAAAGACTTCCCGTTTTAGCCTCAACAGATTTTTTTCTTTAGGTGGCAAGTGCTGTTAGCCTCTTCCTCCCCCCGAGGCGATGTTTGTACACGCAGCACCGAGTAAACATTTGAGGCTGAGTCGACTCAGCCGGTAGGCGCAGGACCGGTACCGAATAATCGTCGACTGCTGTGGGTGGTCGCGGGGGATCAATCGAACGTCGGGTTCGCCGAGTTCGTAGAGAGCGGCGCGCTTCGCCCGCTGCGCTACAGCACCCCACCAAAACAGACGCGCGGCGCGGACATCGCCGATGATTCCAGATTTGAAGCTTTCGTGACTGCAAAGATTCATACTCTTAGTTTTTTCGGTAAAGTCACGTAGGTAAAAAATGAAATTAAAATAAATAAATAATAAAATAATAAAAATCACGACGTTTCGGAGGCAACACAAGTCTCCGTCATCAGGTGGGACCGTCACAGCCAGATTTGCTGTATCAAGTGAGGCAGGGATTCTAAGAAATTGCATCTTGGAATTTTGCCTCACTTGATACAGCAAATCTGGCTGTGACGGTCCCACCTGATGACGGAGACTTGTGTTGCCTCCGAAACGTTGTGATTTGTATTATTTTATTTTTATTAATTTAATTTTTTACCTACGTGACTTTATCGAACAAACTAAGAGTACATCGCCAATGAAACTCGTTGTGCAAACGGAGACTTCCGAAGAGTCGCGGCGGAAATGACAATTCACGTGGTTGTCCTGCTCACGTAATTGTGCGCGGGGTTGTCCGTCCGCGAAGACGAAGAGACAACATCGATGGCAATGAGGGTGGTGGGGGCGATGGTCTCAGTCGAACGAGTGTTGAGATTTGGAAGGAATAAGTATAACCAGTAAAAACAAAGTTTTCACTATAAATCCTTTATATGCGTGGCGGCTAGAGTCCTCTCGTCCTCTGGCTTGAGATGGCTGCCACCTATGGGTCAGATGATTGCATTGCACCATTAAGCAATTGGTAATTAAATATAATATTTTTGTCCTAAAAAGTGTAAAATTTTGGAAAAAAATTTTCACGAACATTAATTGTCACGCACAACGAGTCTGTGTGGAAAATATCAGCTCGATTGGATCACGGGAAGTGGGTTAAAAAACGACCGAAAGATTTGCACGGTCCTAAGCAAGCAAGCAAGTGAACTTAATATAAAGGATTTATAATTATAACCCGTAAAAACAAAGTTTTTCACTATAAATCCTTTATATGCTTGGCGGCTAGAGTCCTCTCGTCCTCTGGCTTGAGATGGCTGCCACCTATGGGTCAGATTATTGTCTGCCAGTATTAAGCAATTGGTAATTAAATATTTAATTTGTTTTCCCTAAACAGTGTAAAATTTTGGAAAAAAATTTGCACGAAAATTAATTGTCACGCACAACGAGTCTGTGTGCAAAATGTCAGCTCGATTGGATCACGGGAAGTGGGTTAGAAAACGACTGAAAGATTTGCACGGTCGTAAGCGCGCAAGCAAGTGAACTTAATAAAAAGGATTTAAAACGAGAAGCGGTTGGCCCGACTCAACTCCTTGCCACAGTGATCTCCTGGCTCGATGGGCGTTGAGGTATTGGTGCTGATTTCCTGTTTAGAGCCCTGGGGCCAAAGTTGTGGAACATTCTACCAATTCATCATTCCCATGGCCGGGAGCCGGAGGGGAGGGTGGGTGGCGGGGGGGGGGTGATGAGGAACCACAGATAATTGGTGTTGGTGGCAGTCAGCTGAGCCTCTATATTTTAAGATGTTTTCAGGCTAGATTTGAAGCTTTCGTGACTGCAAGGATTCATATTCTTAGGTTTTTTTCGGTAAAGTCACGTAGGTAAAAAAATAAAATGAAAATTAATAAAAGTAAAAATAAAATAAAAATCACGACGTTTCGGAAGCAACACAAGCCTCCGTCTTCAGGTGGAACCGTCACAGCACGACAGCTGTATCAAGTGAGTATTTTTATTTTACTTTTATTATTATTTTTTTACCTACGTGACTTTACCGAAAAAAACCCAATAGTATGTTTTCAGGCAACGAGTGTTCTCCATGGGGGAGGAATCCGGAGCACCCGGAGAGAAGACACATCTATCCCAAACGGATAGGACGGATGAAGATTAGTTTAACACGTAGGATTTCGCGACAAATACTCTCCATAATAGAGGTGTTTTGGGTTAGATCGCGTAAATAAATTACGTTTCGTTAAATCCGCCACCACCCGACACGGCCAATTAGTAAGGTTCGTCGCATAAGGGGCCGTCCATAAATGATGTCACGCGATTTCGGACAATTTTTTACCCCCCCCTCCCTTCGTCACACGACGTCACAAAAAGTCAGACCCCCCCCCCCTCAAATATGACGTCACAAAGCTCTGCCCCCCCCCCCCAAAAAAAATGCTTCAAATCGCTTCAAACTATTGTCATTGTAGTGCGTATTTAATGTGGCGCTGCACTCTGATGCTGTAGGAGAAAACATTTATTAAACAGCCTATTAAGTGGAACGTTTCGATTTAAAGCTTTCGTGACTGCAGGGATTCATCTTCTTGGTTCTTTCGGTAAAGTCACGTAGAAGGGAAATAATAAAATGATACAAATAAAACATAATAAAATAATTCTCACGACGTTTCGGCCACAACGCAAGCAGCCGTCCTCAGGTGAAGAACAGGTCTGTCAGAAAGACAGCGTCTGAATGACGTGGAACGTGTTGTCTATATTTATTTAAATTGCGCATTTTGATGTGACGTCACATTTCTCAAACCCCACCCCTCTCTTCACACATCGTCATAAATGTCTGACCCCCCCCCCTCCCCCTAGGTGCGTGACGTCATTTATGGACGGCCCCGAAACAAAACGTGTGAATTCCTTATTAGTACAGCACACCGGTGTGTTGTAAACGTTGTGGGTTTACTCTCCAACACATTGGCTGTGTCGGGTGGTGGCGAGTTTAACGACACAATTATATTTACGCGATCTTACCCAAAACACCTCTTATAGACGCAAATGTGTCCACATTTTGCTGTGCCGCTTTCTCCTGGTAAGCCAATTGGCACGGCACCTCCTAAAAGCCCACGGGAAGATTTAAATTTAGCAAGAAAATAACGTGATCTGTAAGTAATCTTCTTGTTTGTTTATTTTTGTAAACATTGTATTTCTATATAAAAATGTTTATTTTAGTGTGCATTCTTAAATGTACGTAATTGTTTGTTTGAGCGGTGAGTCAATAAATGTGTTTGTGCCGGATTAAAGGAAGGCACGTACGTAGATGCCCCCCCCCCCTCTCCCTCCACATTTATAAACAGGACACGCGTAAACAATATGTGGCTGCTATTCTATTTCCCCCACGTGTAATAATAATGATGAAGCCACTCGGATGATGCTGACGTACGATCACGTTGTGGCCAGCGGCTCGCCTCTGAACAAGAGCTAACGGCTCAGTGTTGGGATGGCTTTATCTCGTAAATACATGTTTACATTTTATTTAAAACATACTCTTAGTTTTTACGTTATCATGTGCACCAACAGGGGCTTGCGCACAAACACGTCCATGTCTACGTCTACTTACACCTCGTGCTCTCTTCTAGCCCCCCCCTCCCGATACGTTCCATTCATTGGCTACCACGTTCTGATACGCCCCCCCCCCTCTCCTCCCCCTTAACTTGTATTTAAGAACTTGCATATTGGAATCCCTGCCTCACTTGATACAGTAAATCTGGCTGTGACGGTCCCACCTGATGACGGAGACTTGTGTTGCCTCCGAAACGTCGTGATTTTTTATTTTATTAATTTTAATTTCATTTTTTTACCTACGTGACTTTACCGAAACAAAACTAATAGTATGAATCCTTGCAGTCACGAAAGCTTCAAATCTAGAATGTATTTAAAACAGTCTCAGAACGTTGCTTCGTGAGCGGCTGACGTACCCGCCCCGCTCCCCGCTCCCCCCAATGTGTATTTTGTTTTCTTTCGTGGGTCGCGAGCAGAGCACCACCGATGTCATCGCGAACACAGCGCACGCGTTGCGGAGCGCGCGCGCGCGGCAATTTACGAGCGCCCAGACGCATCCACCGCTTAATTGGAACCGGCAATCTGGCGCGGCTGCTGTGTTGCAAAGGGATGAACGAGCTAATGCCCCCACCCACCAACCCACCCACCCCCACCACCATCCCCCCCCCCCTCCTCCTCCCATATGGATAAAGAATAACTCAAGTCTACCGCACGGTGACATTACCACCCCCCCTCCCCCCCACTAATTTAATCCGTTTGTTGTTGAATTATTGGAACGCGTTGTGGTTTCTATCGGCCGCGCGTCGCGCGCGGTGTAAGCGACGCGGCGAGTTTTTGTTTGGTGGCCGATTGACGTTCTCCCTCTGCCGCAAGAGTCAGACCACGTGAGGTTCATTGTTATACAGCGTGGCCCAAGAGTCAGACCACGTGATGATCATTGTTATACAGCGTGGCCCAAGAGTCAGACCACGTGATGGGCATTGTTATACAGAGGGGCCCAAGAGTCAGACCACGTGATGGTCATTGTTATACAGCGTGGCCCAAGAGTCAGACCACGTGATGGGCATTGTTATACAGAGGGGCCCAAGAGTCAGACCACGTGATGGTCATTGTTATACAGCGTAGCCCAAGAGTCAGACCACGTGAGGGTCATTGTTATACAGCGTGGCCCAAGAGTCAGACCACGTGATGGGCATTGTTATACAGCGTGGCCCAAGAGTCAGACCACGTGATGGGCATTGTTATACAGCGTGGCCCAAGAGTCAGACCACGTGATGGGCATTGTTATACAGGGTGGCCCAAGAGACAGACCACGTGATGGGCATTGTTATACAGCGTGGCCCAAGAGTCAGACCACGTGATGGGCATTGTTATACAGCGTGGCCCAAGAGTCAGACCACGTGAGGGTCATTGTTATACAGCGTGGCCCAAGAGTCAGACCACGTGATGGGCATTGTTATACAGCGTGGCCCAAGAGTCAGACCACGTGATGATCATTGTTATACAGCGTGGCCCAAGAGTCAGACCACGTGAGGGTCATTGTTATACAGCGTGGTCCAAGAGTCAGACCACGTGATGGGCATTGTTATACAGCGTGGCCCAAGAGTCAGACCACGTGATGGGCATTGTTATACAGCGTGGCCCAAGAGTCAGACCACGTGATGGGCATTGTTATACAGCGTGGTCCAAGAGTCAGACCACGTGATGGTCATTGTTATACAGAGTGGTCCAAGAGTCAGACCACGTGATGGGCATTGTTATACAGCGTGGTCCAAGAGTCAGACCACGTGATGGTCATTGTTATACAGCGTGGCCCAAGAGTCAGACCACGTGATGGGCATTGTTATACAGTGTGGCCCAAGAGTCAGACCACGTGAGGTTCATTGTTATACAGCGTAGCCCAAGAGTCAGACCACGTGATGGGCATTGTTATACAGCGTGGCCCAAGAGTCAGACCACGTGATGGGCATTGTTATACAGCGTGGCCCAAGAGTCAGACCACGTGATGGGCATTGTTATACAGCGTGGCCCAAGAGTCAGACCACGTGAGGGTCATTGTTATACAGCGTGGCCAAAGAGTCAGACCACGTGATGGGCATTGTTATACAGCGTGGCCCAAGAGTCAGACCACGTGATGATCATTGTTATACAGCGTAGCCCAAGAGTCAGACCACGTGATGGGCATTGTTATACAGCGTGGCCCAAGAGTCAGACCACGTGATGGGCATTGTTATACAGCGTGGCCCAAGTCAGACCACGTGATGGGCATTGTTATACAGGGTGGCCCAAGAGTCAGACCACGTGATGGGCATTGTTATACAGAGGGGCCCAAACGTCGGGACACGTGAGGGTTATTTAATTAAATTTTACATTGGCGTTAACGGGTTTAATTTATTCTGGAAGTTAATATTTGAGCTATTATAATTATTGATATCCACAGATTTTTTTTCTTTCCTCCTTTTGAGATGACATTTAAAAATGTAAAGAAAATTGCCTAAAGGCGAACGAGTTCAACTCGCTTTCATGTACGCTAAAGAAAAAGCAGCTGTAATACTAAAAAATCGTACATTAATTCCAAAAGACAATTCATGCACGCATTTATGTTAACGGCAGTCCGCTTGAACATTTGTTGAAATAAATATCGTAACCCTGTGTGTCCTGACGTTTGGGCCATCCTGTATATTGAGCTGGAAACCAATTTACTTTGCAAAAAGTGGCCCTCGCCTGTGAACCTCGGGGGCGTGATGTTGATTTTGGGTTTGAGTGTCTGCTGAAACGTCGAACGTCAAAATCTTGCTCGGGCTGTTCCAACACTCCTCCTCCTCCGCATGTTGCTGAAAAATCAAATCGATCGGGATACGTGCCCACGCGACGCGCCAACTCGAATTGACTGGCTCAGTCGAGAGGTTGGAGGGCTACAATTAAAAGTGTCGACATTACACCTCCACAGTGAACTAACCCAGAATATAAAATTAATCATCAATGTAATAAATATTGATTCGGGAAAAGCCCGATCCGGGCAGTTTACCAGCATCTATTAAAGAGCGCCCGACTCTGCTGCTAATGATTATTATGGTGCAATTATTACGGTGCAATGCTTTGATGTTGCCTGCCAGCCGAGTCGCCATTGCAAACGCGCGTATTAGCTCAATGAAAGCTTTACTCGGTAAAGACTTATTATTCTGACTGTACGCTACATTTGACGAGACACTGAATAAAGAAAACGATTCACGGCCTTTGCCGGCATGCGTTCAAGCAACTGCTGCTCGTGGCAAGCTGTGCTGCCACAAGGTCGTGATGATGTGGACGTCTTAAAAGTAAAATAGAAAAAGACTTTGCTGTTTTGCGCGGAGACACGTATGGGAAGAGGACACGTTATTTATTCTTTTCTCAGCATTCTCCGCGAAGCCGCTGCATTATTAGTGTTGTTGCCGTGTTACAAATAACAACGTGAGCCTTGTACGCCTAGGACTTAACAAACCCCGTTTGCGAGCCATGCGAATTCAAGTGACCTCAAGGATACATCGTTTATTTCTATAGATTTGAAAATATACACGTTATGGGTTCTCTCTCTCTCTCTCGGCACATATACTATAGCAATGTACAAAAACGTCGAAATCATTGTGGCATGCAGCAATCTAGGTTTTTTTATTGAGTGGATACAGCACTGTATTTAAAATTCTTACGATTCCACCCCCCCCTCCCCCATGTCCTCCCTTGACCCCCGGCCAATACAGCCTCCCGCCCACCTGCATCAACACTATATTCGGCCAGTGGAGTCTATCACAAACACGACTGATCACCTCACCAGGCCGGGTCGAGAGCGCTAATAGTAGCCATGGGGGGAAAAAAACCGTACAAATTTAGCATTAAAGTGACAATTTCCTCTTATTTTGTTTTGCTCCATAATCCCACCAAACAGTCTCTTATATAAAAACATCGCCCGCCGTACATAACACTTCATTGCGAAACTCGCGACTTAAGTGCCCTTTAACATTTTCCCCCCACCACTTGTTCGGAAGGCGGGTGTGTAAATTTATGCGTTTACGATTCGGGGGCAGACGTGTGCAAACGTGACTTGTAGCTTAAAGCAAGGCTGCCTCGCACAATACTGCACCCGGATCAGACGCACAAAAACCAGGGATTCATCTCCAGTTGAGAATAGAAACAGCAGCGGTGCTGGTTGGGGGGGTAGCGGTGGTGTAGCGGTTAGCGCGCTGCGCTACACTCCCGGCGACACGAGCTCGATTCCGGGCTCACGTCCATCACACAACCCCAGCGACGATTCTTTATCTGGACCGGTGCATGGGCCTCACCCAGATCGACTAGGCCTCAAATTCTTGTGCGATGTGTCGGAAACATCGCCACTGGGGAGACAAAGGCGGTCGAGCGTGGTACGAGCCACAACACCCACTCGTGTTACGTTGCGGCCTTCATTGGTGCATGGGAACAGCACTTGTCCTAACAGTCTGTTTAGGGTTAAGAGGGGATATTTTTGTCTTTGGAGGGGGGGGGAGGTGGGAGGAGGTCGTGGCGCTATGCGCCTGGAAACCCGAGTTCGATTCCTGGCCACAGCTCATGTCGTCCGTGGCGAGAAACATCGGAACAGCTCATGACGCGTCTCCACCCCCCCTCCCTCCACCGCAGCCAGACATTAATTAACCAGCGCTGACAAGAGTGGTAAAGTATGGGCAAACAAGCCATGCCACTTGAGTAAAGCGAGGAAGCCTTCATCCAGGAAGGGCTGTGAAAAGACTATTATCAATATGTATCACTATATAAACAATTGTATGGCCATATTGGAAGAGTCGGCCAAATAGACTTTGTCAAGGGGCTCTCTCTCTCTCTCTAGAACTCACGGTGGAGGCCCTTCCGGCAGCATTGGCGTGAGCAAGCAATTGCAGGGCTGCGCCTTTCCCTCCACATCAAACAACTGAATCCTGACTCCAGTCTAGACAATGCATTTAAAACGCCCTTCGCTCGCTCCAGACCATTGTAACAATCAAATATTTTTTTCCCCAGTCTTACAAACTGAGAATCATCTCCCTTCATATTCAACAAAGAAAGGCAGCCTTTTTGTTCGTGCCCAAATTTGATAAGATGCTCACAAGCACACAAGTGCGTGCATGTGGTATTGTAGATTTGTTGTTTTTAAACCATCCGTCATCTAATTACAGCTACAATATATTATCGTATAATATAACAATGTACAATGTGTACACAACAACACCAAATAAACGAACCCGCCGCCCTGCGTTCCACCTCGTATCCACATCCCCCCCAGCTTAGGACGTGTCCGCTACACACGTTGGTAACGAGCGGTTCAAACTCCCCGCACATTAATACTCGGTTTCCACACGCGGCGTGATTGAAGGGTCGCATGCAACTCGAATCGCGCATCCGTATGCGGACGTCTCCGCAACCGGTTGCGGCAACCGGTGGGAGGGCTCACAGAACGAAGGACCCAAGTCAACTTCCAAAGCGGCAATCGGCTCGCTCGACGCGTTTTCAAATCGCGTGCAACTCTCACAAAACAAAACAATAACTCGCGCGCGATTTTTGGTTGCTGCCTTCACGAATGACGCCACTGCCGCAACTGCTCGCTCGCTCGCACACGTGGACGAAGCAGCCGCAGGCGATTCAAGTTGCGCGACCGACCACCACTCGGATGTGGACCCCCCCACCACCCCACCAAAGCCCCAACACCCGGCCTTGCACACCCGACGCGTTCCTTAAGCCGGCTGCCCATTTCAAACAGCCGCCGATGAAAGGCCCCGACGAACCGTTCAAGCTCTCTGGCGTACACTCGCTTACTCGCTCGCGCACGCAGTCGTAAGCCACTCTTAGCAGCAACCTCCCTCCCCAGCACCCCCCCCCCCCGCCACCCCCCATCCGTGTAAAATATACAGCATACGTCAAAAAAGCACGGGGGGGTGGGTGGGGGGATACCTTCACGCTACACTGCGCAGGCGACCCCTGCGGTGCGGACACCGCGAATGAACGATCCTATTGGACCGGGTCCCTTCCGTTCGTCGCATCGCTCGGCGCTCGATTCCGACGTTCGAAAGTGTGGGGCGGAGTTGAACGGATGGATTCGGCGGCGTGGCACCGAATGATTGCACGACACTCACTGACACACATACTACACACGCTGCACACAGAACGAAACAACCCACGGTGTGCGCGCGTGTGCGAAGTTTGGTTTGTCGCTTCAAATAATTCCAGCTCTTTTGAGTTCGGCAAACTTGTCGTGTTTTTTGTGTTGTGTTCGACTGCCGTGCGTCGGTCCACACCGAGGGCGTCTCATCGCCACCCTGGCGTGAATTGAGAGGTGACCGAAGGGAACTGAGGAAATTGGTTTCTTACGACGTCAACTCCAGCAGCCGTCCCCTGCGGAAATTGTTGTTACATTACACCGCACACCCTCTGGTACGCGTCCCAAGCATTGACGTCTTCATCGCACGGGAAAGTGGCGGCAGAATAGGCCAAAGTGGCGTCCCCGTTCGTAAGAAAACCAAACCACGCGGGTATTCTGGCGAGCATGCAATGCTGAACTTCTGTCGCGCCGCACGTGACCGACACGTGATAATCGGAGATGCGCAAAGGGCAGGGGGCCACCAAAGCGTGCGTGAGTCGGCCAAAGTTACCCCTCAAGAAGGGAAGAGGGGTAACTGTCGCTCAAGTTCCCCGCGAGTGGAGACCGCTCCCGCCAGCAGCGAGCGCAAGCAAAAGCAATTCCAGCGTTGCACCTTCGCCATTGCCAAGTTTGGTTTAAAATCATAAAACACAAAAAAACCCGCGCCCCCTTCACGTGGAAAGACGTCGCTGATGACCGCTCCGATAAACTCGACGGGCCGAGGAAGGCAGCGAATAAATAAGGAGAAACAGATTGTTGTTGCAGAGGCGAGCGGAGGAGTGCGTTGACGACACAATTTGGCGTGCGGGTTCGCGACAAGTGCGGTGCGGGCGGCGCTCCAAGTGCGTCAGGTAGTTTACGGCCCGACGCTACGCCGAGGGCACCTGTGGTTTTGCTCGCTCGCTCATCATCTCAATTCAAGGTAACAACAACAATAGCAGCAGCAGCAACCGCGAGCGATACTTGCGCTCCAGAGGTCCGTTCCTCCCCGGCCTCCGCTACCCCCCCCCCCCCCGCCATGGATTCCACGCAACTGCGGTGGTGTCGCGTGAAAATTGAGCTGCGGTTGATTTACGAGAACGGCCCCGCTCCTTCGGATGAGATTAACAGTTTCTTTCCAGCGCTGGACAGATTTACAACGGAAAAATGACTACAATCATTGGTGCAGGAGCTACAGTTTGATGTTAAACCACTCCTCAAGTGTATATATATTTCTAAAATTTGATTACGGGTTTCAAGACGTAAGCTGTAGAATGGTTTTTTTTCCTGCAGAATTTAAGGCTTCATGAACGGAGCAGCTGATTGAAATTCAGGACACCTCTGCCGAGGTAAAAAATAAAATGCGTGTAGAAAATTAAATGAAAACAAAAGTGCCCCAGGTGGTCATTCGAGCGCACGTGCAAGTAGGAAAACGGTCGCGCACAGGCACACCAAACAGTTGCAGAGAGAACCACCGACGCACAAAAACACGCACGCACGAGCCTCCCTCTCCCCTTTGGTGCCGAGTCCTGTTGGGCGTGCGTGTGCGCAGGGCGGGTGGATGCCTCCCCAGTGTCCCACAACGCGAGGAAGGTGGCGCCGAGTGTGCATAGACCGGCGCGCGTGACAACGAACGCCCAACACGCGCCCGCGTGGAGCTTGCTGCGGAGACAATTTGAAGAAATGTGACACAACCCACGTGGGTGAATGCAGCATATATACAGTGACCCCGATAAAACGAAACGTTATTTGGTGATACTGCTTTGGCAGCGGTGCACAAGAGCAATTAAACAAACAACAAACAGATCAACACATTCCGTCAATAACGTTGCCTTCAAAAGGAAATTGAAATATATAAAACCGGACACATTTTCGGCAATGGTTACACAAATGATGTTGCGTGCTATCAAGAAGGGCCGTTGCCTGAAACGTCGCCTTCATATATTTATTTCCTTTTTACGGCAGTAACCCCTGCAAGGTCAGGACACATGTTCGGATAACCGTCACCGGCAAATTGTCACCAGCAACTTTCGCTTTGTCGTCCGCCAGTTGCCAAAATGCGGACAGAGGTCACGTGACTGGCTCGAGGCTGTGTCGTTGCGCGAACGCGAGCTCTGTGCATCAGTCACTGCTCATCGAACGCCCCACACAGCGCTCGGCAACCTCCGTCCGGATGAGCTGAACTCTTCTTCTCAATCTACGCCACTCTGGCATGACCACGGCGCTCATAGTTTCATGCGTTGCCGGTGGCAATCGTAGGTGGCGGTTGCCCTGAAGTTGCCACGGTTACCTATGAGCATAAAACCCTTCCCCCACACCTCCCTATCCAGGGAGGAGAGGGAGGAGGGGAAGGAGGGGCGGGGGGGTATTGAGAATTCGTGGTGGTGAGAGTGGAGGTGGTGAGAGTGTTTGGTGGTGGTGAGTGGAGGTGAGAATTGAGTTGGTGGTTGAGAGTGGCCGTGGTGAGTTTGGAAACTGAGAGAGGATTGTGGTTGTGGGGGGAGGGAGGAGGGATGAAGCAGGGAAGAAGTGGAGGGGAGGGGGGAGACGTGGTGGGCGGGGGAAGTTTGGGGTGGGGGAGTACACGGAGGAGGCCGGAGGAAAGGGAAGGGCAGGAGAGGGCAGGAAAGGGTAACGAGCGGAGGACTGAAAAAGCTATTAACGAAGCGATGAGGTCGTTCGCTTGGAGAGAAGACACGCGTTTGTCGGTTCCGCCATGAAAGTGGGAGGCGGGTGGGGTCGGTGGCCACGGTGAGAGTGGTAGGAGAGGGCGGGGGGGGAAGGGGGGGGCAAGCTGGGCAAGGCGGTCGGCCGTCTCTAGAACGTCTCGTCGTCGTTGCACTGCTCGGCGGTGTGGCCAAACGACTCGCAAATGCCGCAGTAGGGCCGCGTGGCGTGGCGCTCGCCGTGGTGGGCCGAGTGGGGCGGCTCCTCCTCGGGCTGGGCCTGCGTGGGGCAGTCCTCCGTGTCGTGCAGGTCGAAGCAGTCGCAGATGTCGCAGAAGAGACGCGGCGCCACCTGGCGGCGGCCCTCCTCCGGCCTGCCGGGGGGAAGGGGTCACGGCAGAGATGGGGGGGGGCGGTGGGTTAAATGCATTTATCGATTGCCGCGGGTTGCCGAGCGCGGGATTAAAAGGGCCGTGTGATGTAAAGAGGTCGGCGATGGAGAGAGAGGGAGGGGGGGAGAGAGAAAGAGAGCATGCCGACGATAGTGTAAGGAGATAAGTAATGGGTTTCTTGCATTGAGCAAGGTTAGAGGGGGATTGGGATGAGTTCCAATGCCCGCTGCAGAGAGCGGCGACGTTGGCAAAGCAGGCCAGACCTAATGCGCTGAACCACCATGAGCACGCGGAACTTGTAGGCGAGCTGGGAACACCGATAACGGATGGGAGTTACGATGATGGCAACGGTGATGATAGCAGGGCCTGATTAGAGCTACCGCGGTGTTTCCCCGAGTCGAGCGAAGGTTCCAAAAACTTGGGGAAAAAAAGATGACGCCAGAGTTTCCCCAAGCAAGCGACGAGAGAGCACGCGTGACAACGCAGCAGATGAACGGTGCTGAAAGAGGAGAAATGTTGTTTCCCTGCAATTTGGGGCTTTGACGGCAGTAGGGGTTAGAGGACACGGTGGTGGTGGTAAGACCAGGGGAAGTGCTCACGGCGAATCACTTCAATGAAAGGAGGAGAGACGCGGAGATCAAGTGGAAGATCAAAAGCAGTTCTCCCGAGATGGAAAAATTCGGGAAATGCGATAGAGATGTAGACAAAGCACCACTGTTAAACCGGTAATAGCGGGCAAGTCCGGGGAGTAAACACAAATAATTACATCTGGGCGCGCCGTCACCGACGCAGCCCTGTTATTACGTCGCCCCTTGTTACACGGCCAACACTGACAAACCTCGCCTTTAGCTCAGCGGGGGCTAAAACACAAATGTTTCCCTTGTAAATCCAAAGGGGAGGTGGGGAGGCAGGGAGGGAGGGAGGGAAACAATAACGAAAACCGTCAGAATTACCGTTCTCACGAAGCTCTCCAGAGGCCTGCTGCATTGTATGATTTTCTACTGTCAAAACAATTGCGAGAACGCCCGCACGCTTGCTGGCATTCAGCGCCGCCACCACCACCGCCACCGCACAGAAGGTATGCTCACACGCGCGCCGAAGCAACACACGTACGCTGCACGGATGGATGGACGGACGGACTGATGGACGGACGGAGGGACTGACGGATGTTCGAACGGTCGGATGGATTGACAGACAGACAACAAACAGACGGACAGCCGAATGAACGGGCTTGCGAGCTAACGCGGAATAACAGGAAAAGCGGTGCCCGCGTCGGACGGGGCGAGGCGGACGTCTCCTTACTCTTCAGCGCTGTCCCCCTGTCCGGCGGCGTCATTCCCATTCACGGCTGCCTGGGCCAACTTCTCCAGCTGCGACTGGAGGTCCTCGTTCTTCCTCTGCAGTTCCACGATCACCGAGTTGAGGAACTCCACCTGCGCGCACGCGGGGATGAACAGGGCAACGGTGCGCCGAACACAGCGGTGGCGTTATTAGCACGCACGTGGTGATCCGTTCATGACACACTCCTGCTGATTATTCTGTTGGGACTACATTTTTTTTTCAGGAGGGCCCTGCTACCGGTTTTCGCAGGAGGGGGGCGACGATTGCGATGTAACCCAAAAGACGAGCAACGTGCGGATAATTTTTTTTTCCCAAATTGGCAAATGTGGACCGTGACGGGGGGTCGCATACGGTGGGCCCACTATAGCTCCACTCTGCACTCAATTACTCAGTAAGTGCCGCGTGACCGCTGTAGATGTGCCCTCTCTCAATTAACTGCCTTCACGGGCGCACTCGGCTCATCGATAATGACCCTCATGGCTACCCACTTGGGTCCCCCCCCCCCCCCCCGACTTCAAAGAATCATTCCCATGTGGCTGCTTCGTTCACCGCTCTCCTTTTGTACCTAAAATGCGACTAAATTTAGATGATTGCCCATTTACATTTTCTTAACGTCCAGATTACCGCGGAAATTATCGTATGCTCTGGGTTATAAGGCACAGTTTTTTCTCCCCTTTGCATCTGCCAGTCATCTCAGTCAGTGACCCTGTGGCAACTCCTGGGTCTGGCCCTGCTGCCAGAGAGCCTTTGACGCTTCGAGTGGCATAAAAAAATGCACCTAGCCTGGCTCAAGCGCTGTGGTGATGTCACCGCCATTTAGTGGTGAATGGCGGCTGTCGTTGTTGTTGTCTGTGTGTGCAGGGAGCAGTGGCGCTGTGGTTAGCGCGCTTGTGCTACGACTTGATTTCGATTCACGCTCACGAGGATCTGGTGTGGTGTGTAATCACCACTGGGTAGACAAAAGCAGCTGGGCGTGGTGCTGGCCACCCATCCCCTCGTGTGCTAAGCCGGCCTTCAAAAAGTGCTTGCTAACAGCACTTGCCCCACCAGTGTGTTAAGGCTATGAGGGGGACCTTTGTCTTTGTGTGAGCGACCACATCCATTTAACTATTATTAGCATCGGGTACTAATAAAGTTCTGGGTGCGTCTTACTTTCCAGAGCATCTCATAATCTGAAGAAAACGGAATATTTGTTGTATTCGAAAGGATACATTTATATATAATTATATATATTTTTTTCGTATACAAATATATAATCTTAATGGATTTCAGTTTTTCTGGCCGCGATTCAACGGCAGTTGGTGCTGACTACTGGAGGCCGGGAGGGAGGTGGTGGTGGTGGGGGGGGTTACCGCACGCACACGCACGCAGCACCAACCATTTGCTGGGCGAGCCAAGGAGCCACGGAGGATGTGGTGGTGAAGGAGGAGGAGGTGGAGACAGTGAAAGTGCAGCCAGAAGATAATTGTGCATCAGGGTTCAGGTGGGTGACGGTGTGGGTGGGTTTGGTGGTGGTGGTGGGGGGGGGGGGGGGTGGTGGAGAGAGAGGGTGGGAGGGGTGCAGAAGGGGAAGCAACGAAAGGAATAAAGAAACAAAGAATGAGAAAATAAATCACGGGGAAACCAAGTGGAAACAAGAGCCAGAAGGTGAGAATACATTGGAACCAATCGCACGACTTGAGATAACGAACGTCCGTGCCAAAAACAAACAAAAAAAGGCACTGCGCACAAGGAGACAAATTAAAGCGGTGGCCGCCGCCGCCACGGGGCGTTGCGTGCGCGCGTGTTTGCGTGTTTGTCGACCGCCACCGAGTGTACCTGGCCGCTGACGTCGTCGTCCTCCTCCTCGTCGTCCGCGTCTTGCCGAGCCGCCTTGGTGGTGGCCGCGACGGCCGCTGCGGAGGGAAGAGGCGGCATCGGTCTCTGGTCGCATTCACTCAATTGTCAGTTTCGCGTCAGGCGCACAAATGCGACTTCACGTCGAACAAATGTACGTACTCATAATCAACGTTTTTTTTTGGGTTTAGATCGCGTTATTTATAAATGTGTCGTAACCCTCCACCACCCGACACGGCCAATCAGTAAAAAAGTGTCACGTTGACAAAAGACAATTAGTTCACTGCTTTAGCCCACCGGTGTGTTGAAGCGTGAAACCACAACAATTTACAATTTGAGTACGACGTTTCGCTGGTAATTGCATCTGATTGGCCGTGTCGGGTGGTGGAGGGTTACGACACATTTATAAATAACGCGATCTAAACCCAAAAAAACGTTGATTATGAATAATATTGGTCGCGAAAGCCTACGTGTTAAACTGAAATGTACGTACGTATGTTGAACTTCTTTCGCATCTTACGTAGCCAGCCGTGACTATCGGAGGTGCACTGGTCGATTAACTGGACTGTGAGACACTGACGAACTGCGACATCAACGAACCGCCAAATAATGGGTAATCTTCTTTGTAAGTCAGGCCTGGCTGCCTTCAATATGATAATTATTTGAAACATCATCAAAGAAATTAATTTCAATGGTCTTCAATGGACTCCCATATCAAATGGCAACTCCTGTTATGGTAATCCTTCCAATCGACCCTTATTTAAAATATCTGCTAAAGCATGGGTATACACAAGACCTTCCAAACAATCAATTAAGGGGCGATGAAAGGCAATACAACAAAGGCAAATTTAGGACAACGGTCGCTTGCAATTGTCACCGGTAGTATAGCTGCCACACCATTTGCTATTGTACATTTTGTTGGAAACAACTCTGGATAAATCTGATCGCTGCACTCAGGAGTGGGCAACTGGGATGGTAACTTCCAATCAGATCGCAGACACAGGTCACATGACTGCTCGGAGTTGTGTATTCTCTTTAGACTAACAAATGCTGAACTAATCACTTTTCAAGGAAGTCTGCTTTTATTGGTTAGTCGGAACTCTCATCACTCTATGCCCCTGCCATGGCAAGATGCTCATAGTAAGGCCGACATTATTAGTCACGGCTCATATCAGCTCAGGCTTGCCTCTGGCTCACACAAGCCGGCTCAAAGAAAACGCTTAACCCTTTCCCGTTCCGGTGACGTAGGTACGTGTACGTCATCAAAACAAAACCGGAAGGAATGATAAAACAACATTATTGGTACCGAGGCTCCCACAACGCCATGCGAGAGAGGTGCGTGTGGCACAGTTTGGCGCCAGCTATCGGAGCGTGCGGTCGTGTTGTTATAGGCTTCTCTGCGGGAGAGTACTGTGTCTTTAAAAACAACGGCGCTACGCCTTTCTAAACTAAATTAATGCCGAGCCGCTTGCGCGTTCCGAGACTCAGCGGTGAATGGAGCGTGAGGGTTCGATCCAGACCCTGATGCCTGCATATTTAGAGTTTGCAAATCTCTCTCCCCGTGGTCACGTGGGACTTTTTCTGCGGGTCCTCTGGTTTTTCCCTCCGCATTTAAAAACATGCGTATAGATTATTTTTTATTATTTGGCTGCTATAAATTTCCACACAAGCCACTTCGTTGAGCGCTCATTTTTGTTGGCAAGGTCGCTTCTGAAAAAGAAGCTAACAGCTCAGTGAGCTTTACCTGGTAAAATAAAAATAGCTTATTCGTATTTTTTTTTATGTGATTTGCTTACCTTCCCTATTCTTTGCGCTCCTATCGTTGTTTTGCATTGCTTGTGAAAATAGAGCTTCATAGCCCATCAGATTCCTACCTCCAGTCTCAATGAAGATTCTTAATTCTAATGAGTGGCAACAATAATTGCCCTGAACGTGTCACGGCCTTTACACATTTGCACCGCAACTGTTGTAACCGCAAAGCCAAGGTGCGAGCGTGAAGTGCACGTGTGAAATTCAAAAACTCTTCCCAGAGCGCTCCCGAGTGAAGAGCTACATTTATCACAATTACGATGATGTATTATTTATCTCGCGCCTCGCACCTGCGCAGCTAGACGTGTTCTGACATTGAAAATCCACGCACGGGTAACGTAAAAATAGAAATTCGCACCACAGTAGGCATCGACAATATAGAAATGGTAAATCAAAAGATAATCAACTCAAACTAAAACTATACTTTTTTTTTTACCAGCTAAGACCCACTGAGCTATGTAGCTCTTTTTCAGGAGCGACCCGGCCACAAATGGATAACTCAACTTAGTGGCTTATCAAGTGGAGATTTATATCAGCCAAATACTCTCAACGCATGCTCGTAAAAAAAATCCACGTGACCACGGAGAGAGAGGGGACATGCAAAGTCCAAATCATACAGGCTTCAGGATCGGGATCGAACCCATGACCCTCCTGCATACCAGGCGAGGGAGTTAACATCTCGCCACTGTGGCGCCCAAGATATCGCCGGTCCTAGCAATCAAAGGAGAGTCTGATAAAATAGGCATTGAAATTAATTGTGAATATTTAAATAAAATAAATTCGTGTAAAAAAATCCCCAACGTTATCCCTATTGTGCTATCATCATGGTGCCGTCACGAGATGCAGAATCCGTTGAGAAACCTCACACAGCGGTGCATCCATTCGTGTTAGAGAGCGGGCAGCGGAAGTGGATATCGCACCACTACCACCAAGATCCTTTCAAATGACCTCATGACCACGCACAGTCCAAGGTAGTGCGTCCCCACCCACTCTGCCATACGACAGCAACGTTTGTCGCAAGACAGTCAATCCGACATTCGGTTCATGGCGCTAAAACGTATCCTGATTAAGCGCAGAGCTACATTTTACGCGATGGCTTTTTAATTCGGACATTGGTGACCTGGCCGAGGGCATCAAATGGTTGCACTCGAGAACCCGGTTTAATGACGAGCGTCCGGGACCCCGGATTTGAACCCAGAATCTCAGAGCGAAGCCTGCTTGGCGCTCCGACCTGCGAGCCGGGCGGCCTCATCAACGCTCATTGAATTTTGGCACCGCTGAGGCAGAACTGAAATTCTCGCGTGGGTGCATGTGCGATAAGATAATTAGTCACATTTTAACTTCATTCGGCATCGACAACGCACGACGGCAGACCGGCAACACCTGCTGTCCATGCTGCTGCTGCTGCTGCTGGCCTGCCACTGCTGCATGTTTGCTGCTGCTGCTGCTGCTGCTGCACGGGCCACCCGTTCTACAGCGAGCGGTTGGTACAGAGTCAACATCTGTGAGCGTCACACCTGTAGGGTGCCGTAGTGGTGAGATGGTGTCTCCCTTGCCTCATATGCAGGAGTGCGTGGGTTTGATCCTGACCCTGACGCATGTATATTTGGAGTTTTTTTTTTTTCCCTCCACATTCAGATACATGCGTTTAGAGCATTTGGCTGCTACTATAAATTTGTATGTGATAAGCCACTTCGTTGAGCTATCATTTGTTGCCAGAGCAATTCTGAAAAAAATTGCTAATTGCTCAGTGGGCTTTACCTGATAAATAAAATAGTTTCGTTTTAGTACTCACAGAACCATTCACGATCGTGTTAAGTTCCCACTCCTAATTCGCGGTTAGACCTTTGCGGCCGTCAGAGGAGGGCGAATTAAACGGCGGACCGTTGACGATGAAGTCACACGCTCAAAAGCCAGACCCACATGTACGTATGTTGAACTTCTTTGGCACCATACGTAGCAAACCGCGCTATTCGGAGGTATGAAAGTCGATACGTGAATTCTAACCAAGGCTGCGGAAACCTCAAATTCAGTATCGCTATCTTGGTTCTTTCGGTAAAGTCACGTAGAAGGGAAATAATAAAATAATAAAAATATAACATAATAAAATACAATTCTCACGACCTTTCGGCCACAACGCAAGCAGCCGTCCTCCTGCTTGCGTTGCGGCCAAAACGTCGTGAGAATTTTATCTTATTATGTTTCATTTTTATTATTTTATTATTTCCCTTCTACGTGACTTTACCGAAAGAACCAAGAAGGTGAATCCCTGCAGTCACGAAAGCTTTAAATCGAAATTCAATATCGCTATTCGTCCGTGCGTGCGTGCGTGCGTGCGCCTCCTCACCGGACGCGGCGATGGGCTGAGTGTCGAGCTTCCTCTTGGTCTCGCCGAGCGCCGACTCCAGGCTCTGCACCTTCTGCTCCAGTCTGGTTTTCTCCGTCTCCAGGGCCTGCACCGTGCTCTGCAGATCCCGTGCCGCGTTGCCTGCACTGCGCAGGGCTGACAGCTGCAGGAACACAAAGGGGTACAACAAAATCACGCACGTGCCGTGATGGGTGTCCCCATCCAGTGCATGCCGCGCTGCATTGGCTTCCGGTTGCTGAACGAATACACGAGGAGGTCGCACTCATTGTACACACAAAGTGCTTGCCACAAATGAAGCACAATACCTTGCTTATCTCGTCAAGGAGCGGAAATCATCATGCGAACCCAGGTCATCCTTGTAGTGGCTTACGGCTTAGCCATCGAACAAAGACGGTGACTGCATCGTGCGCTTTCATATGCGCTCCTGTGGCCATCTGGAACGCTCTTCCTTCCAATATTAGGAGACCACTTGAACTGTGCACGTTTAAATCGAGATTGAAAACTATTTTTTTTTTACAGCGTTTTGTGTTTCTTTTGTTTTCTATCCTCTGCACCTCCAATTAGCATGGTTGGCTATGTACAGTGCGAAAGAAGTTCAACATAGATATATACATACACACGCATGGGATTCCGGAACATTCTAGAACGCTTTTGTGCTTGATGGTATTTTTTTTATAATGAAGTCTATGTACAGTATAGAAAATGGGTGTTCCCTGCTTTAACGCATCAGAAATGAAGACAAATAATCGTTTTTTTTGTGCAGTCGTTGGGTTACCAGGCTGAGAAAGATCAGCTTGATAAACTTGAGAAGCCAGTTTAATCACAAGCTGGTGAAATCTGAATTTTAAACCCAGGGTCTCAGTGTTGCCAGCTAAAGTGCAGACATGGCCTTGCGCCGCCTGGCAACCTTAAAAATAATAAAAATTATAAAGCAATTCACAACGGGCGCAATATTTCACGGGGCATAAGTGACCGCGACCCTGAGGAGTGGACACTGGACGGACGATGAGGCCGAGTCAACGGGCCCCAACGGGGAGTTGAACTCGCAACCTTCCTCCTGCGAGCCGCTCGCCGCCCCCCTCCGATCCACGCGGACCCGCACGGTTCCATCGGATACAAGCAAGCTGAAGTGCAATGTCTCATGCATGCAGAGACCATGTGGCTAACGACACGAGCTTCCTTTTGATGCAGGGTCTCTGATTTCCAGGCATGGGCCAAATAGTTCCTTGGTTAAATGTCTCAAGCCACGCGCAAAGACAAAGATCCCCGTATAGCCTTTCAACAGAATCTTGGGGCAAGCGCTGTTAACGAGCAGCACCTATGAAGGCCGGCACGCCACACTATGGGGTGGGTTACCAGGCGCCGCTGTGCATACAGCACACCAGGTACTCACTTAAGGCCGAGTCACCCTAGGGGAGCCGCATGAACGGTTCAGATAATCATCACCGATGTTGGCCGTGGCCGGAAATCGAACTCGGGTCGCCGGACTCGTAGTTCGGCACAGTGAACCACTGTACTACTACTGCTGCTCAGCGGGAAGCCATCCACATGCACGCACGCACAGCGCTGGCAACGAAGACCGAGAGATACTAGAACAGATTGAGGCAGAGCGAACAACTTAGAGGCAGCCAGATTAAAGCATTTTGGCAAATCCCACTCGGTTTCACTGGTAATGCGTTTTAGTGGCAGTATCCAGACAGTGATTTATACCGGGGATATTAAGTTGTACCCGCCGGGGCACTTTTAAACAAAAGGAAACAACGGTAAAGCGTGCGAACATTCACCCCACCTCCCCCACCCTCCCACGGAGTGATTAGATAAGAAGTTACAATTCAGGGTTATTACTCGATTCAAGAATCCATTCTCTTTGGTCAAATCATCTCTTGGTGTCGTTTCTTGAGTTGTTTTTCTTCATCCCGTCTTGATAGCACGATGACCAAAACAAACAAATCAGTGCGTCAAAGTTCTTGTCAGATCTTGGTAGCTAAGTAGGATTTGAGCCTGGTTAATACCACGTGTTGTAGGTTGGGGCTACAAGGTGGTCAGGAGATAGCAGTAGAGGAATCGAATCTTAAACGTATCCGTGCGGAGGCTTGAATGTTGCAACCTCGTATGGCGTGGTCGGTCTTCTCTGGGTTAGCCTGTGTAAAAAACTCCTGAAAAGGTGTCCTCGAGACTGGCACCAATTTTCCACTAGCACACCCGAGCCAAGCTGGCACGGCGCCCTCACGGCACAATGGGAGGTTTTTCCACCGGCTGTCTGCCGTGCCGAGCCAGAGTCAAACCGTGCTCCACTGACCTCACGAGAAGACATCCGAATCTGGATCGCAGCAAAGTAGAGCCAGGG
The DNA here is from genome assembly GCF_015708825.2 of Lethenteron reissneri. Taxonomy (NCBI): domain Eukaryota; kingdom Metazoa; phylum Chordata; class Hyperoartia; order Petromyzontiformes; family Petromyzontidae; genus Lethenteron; species Lethenteron reissneri. Next base: position 46,993 of record NW_026892144.1, read on the forward strand.
GTGGGGCTAACGACGCGTTCGTTGCGAGTGACGTCAGCGGCTCTCGGCTTCTGCGGTCGACGAAACGCAACCCCCGGTCGCCCCTTCAGCCGCGTCGGACTTGCCTCGGCTACGGCTCGGATGTGCAGTGGAAAAAGGCAGTATCGGCTCAGGCTTTTTGCTGGGTAAACAAATGTCGTCCACGATACGACGGACTCCGGAAGCCGTGGCCGCGCCTCGCTCACCTCGGTCTTCAACTTGTCCAGCTCGCGGTCCCTCCCGGAGATCTTGCTCGACGTCAGGTCCAGGGTTTTGCGCAGCGACGATCGCTCCTCCTCAAACTCGGCCACCAGGGTCGACTCTCTAAGCGAGGGGGCCGGGAGAGGGGTTGAAGATGAGGAGGGAGGAGGAGGGAGGAGGAGGGATGGGGAGGGGGGAGGAGGAGGGAGTCACATGTGAGAGCGAGCGTACGTAGGCAGTGGCGGGGGCGATGAAGGATGCAAAGGGACGGGACAGAGACAACAGCAAAACCAGAAGCGCGTAAAAACTGCGGGCGGTACACGGATGCAACCGCAGGGGCAATCGTCACTGGCAATAGTTGCCACGGCATTCTTAATTTCCCGAAAACAAGATGTGTGCGGGCATGCATCAAAATGCATTGATGTTCTGTGCTTCCATGCTACCCACATTCATCAACCCGCGCTGCAAAGAGGGGCGAGGTATGGTCAAATAACCACCGCAATTCCGCACGGGGTGGGGAGACCCTCATACAGCAGTGAATGGGGGGAAGTGCTGTTAATATGGAAGGGTTTCCTGTTCAACCGAGGACAACCCATCCCCACTTGATAACAGCCCGAAAGCTAGTGGCAAATATTCCACATTCCTATGATGGGTGCGAGATATCCATCGGAACATCACCGTTTTATTCCCACATAGGAGCTCGAGTGTAATTGACCCCCAGAGAGATGATTGGCTGAGCCTCCTCTCAACTGTGAGTCGATATGTTGCATATTAAAAGCAAAATGGAAATAAATTATGGTGATGTACAGCCCTTTGTCAATCCACTGCTGGATGAAAACGTCTCCTACACCGTCTCGATCGTGAGGGGGGGGGGGATTGTTTTAACTATACTTCACCGCACTGATCAGCGCAGATTGGTGAAGAGTCAGGGGTTAGGACCGCTCCAGATTATCGCTCGCCACCACCGTTAGCCACGGCCGGGAATCGAACTCTCTTCACCAAGGCTCATATTGGAACGTGCTAACCACTAACCACTGAGCCGTCGAGTTCTATATAGAAAGGGCATGATGTGCTGCCTTAAGAGCAAGCCGGTCCCAACGTTGTGCTCTGTGGACTGCTAGTGAACGCAGAACTGTTGCAGATGCTACGGTGTTTAACATTGTGAAATAAATGTTATTGGCACACGGTGGTCCCGTGAAAATGATTTGAGGGTTGACGGCGGTTTCGCGGGTCTAGAGAGGTTGGGGTAACTCTGCTGCCTTAGGGTATAAGGTAGGCAAGCCCGAAGGTTAAGAGTAAAACACGTTTTGAAAAAACGTTACGTAAATTTCACTTCGACTCTTAATTGGGTGAAGCCAGACGCACAGCGCAAACGTACTTGCGTGTGCATATGCGCACGCACGCACACGGATGGACGCGAGCACGTGGATAACATCGGCGTGCTATGCAGATCCACAGCCGACAACACAACGTCTGTCGCAGCAACGCGCAATGGCAAATGCATGCACGCAGCCACGCGCTAGGGATGCAACGATTTTGACTTCCAGTGTGGTGGATTTTGACAATCCGCGGGTGGGCGGGGAGGGTTACAATTCATGACTCGTGTATCCACCATTATTCTGCGCGTGTCGCGTTTACAGTAAAAATGCGCAGCGCCTGCAATTGCTCGCCCACACAAGTGCTGGCGGAAGGGGCCTCTCTCCAGGAGAGAACGTTCGAGACAAGCCACATCTTAAAGATGGAATTTTTTTTTAGCCTACTCTTCCACGCTGGCCGGACATGATTAAAGGAAGGGAACGCGAACCCTTTACCACACCGCGCGTGACGAGCCGATCGACTACAGATGTTGGGCGCAACCCATTTATACCCGCTGTAATTTACGGCTGCAAAAAAAAAATATAACAAATCGGAATCAATTGATTCTCGAGTATTCACACGGGCAGGTGGTTTTTGGTGCACGCATCGCGGGCGCCGATGGTCGATCCGAGCCGACGGACCATTAAAACGCTACATCCCTAACGGGTGGGTAGCCCCGACTCGAGCACGTAACGGAGACGGGAAAGACGTCAGTCAGGCATCAGCAAGCCAAGTGAGCAATCAGAAAGCGAGCGAGCGAGAGGCGGCTACCAGGGGGCAAGCAATACGGTACCTTAGAGCATTGCATGGGAGGCTTTGAGTTGTAAATGAAAGGTTAATGCAGACGCATCAGTGCAAAGTAAAGCCAAAGCGGATCAACAAAAAACCTTGGCGCCGCGCAGCGCAAGACTACATCGCGCCTTATCGAACCCCGCCGATGGGGATTAAGCGCAAACTGATGTCTCGTATCGCCGGCTGAAAGGGGCACTGTATGTGAGCACGCGTGAGCCAGGTCCATCACGGAAGGGGTGGGGGTGGACAGCTTTCTCGCCGACCAAATGTGAAGCTTTGCAGATATATTTGCAGTTATATATTTGTACACGCACACAAGCGCGCAAGAAATTTCCAATTGAAATTATGTTTCCAAAAATGGCCCGGGGATACACCGGTCTGTCTCGGGAGGTTGTCGCCTTGCCAGATTGAGAGTGCGGGGAGGTGAGAGGCAGGGATGGTGTACAGTTGGCGGTGGTCTGTCGACAATGGGTTCAAGTTTTATTGGCGCACGGTTTTGAGTTTCTGGCGGAAATCAAAGCAAAATCTCGGGGCTGGATTGTTTACTCTGCCAGCTAGCTCAGTATATGAAATGATTCTTGGGCAGGATCGTCTGCTAACCCCCTCCCCTCCCACCATCATCTGCCCACTTTGCCCCCAAACCCCCCCGACTCCCCTCAGGGTCTAATGATGCTCCCGAGTAAGGCTGCCGTGTACCCCGCAGGACAAAGCTCTTTGTAATCTTCAAAGCACAACCACAGCGTCGACAGAATTAATAGTTTGGAAGGAAAACGTCGGCACGGAAAGCGGCGCGCGGATATTAAATAATACTTATACGTGTGTGTCTAATGCGGCCGAGATGGGTGAATAGAAGAATGCTAATTCACCGGCAGGAATATTCACCCTCCCCCCAACTCCCCGCCGCCCCCCCCCCAACCCACTCGCCCCACACCCCCCAGGGCGCCTACTTAAAAATGCGCAACAATTCCTGCTTCATTTGCGCAAGAGAAAGAAGTAATTATCGCGCTTTGGCGAAACGGCTTTGCGCAAGTAGCGGCTTCTTGGCTGCTCGCGATCGTCGCCCGACACGCGCTCATCTCTCGATTTCCATTTTTTTTCTGACGACCTTTAAAAAGCCTGCAAATCGGTGCAGTTCAAAAAATATGTAAACCTTTCGAAAACAATTCGTAAACAACGCGACAGTTGTTTTATGCACGAATATAAAATTGACAGGAAATACGTCGGACCGTTAAGAGATCGTCGGGTTTGTCTTTCCATTGCGGTCTTCTGCCATGAAATTTCATCTGTAATATTAACCGTGGGTGTTGATTTAAAAGATGTAAAAAAATAATATATAAAAAAGCCAGTCCCTACGGCTTTCTAAAAAAGGCCCTCCTACCGATTTTCAATCAGCGTCGTTGAGATGCGGTCGCATTTAACATCCAAATCGTGTTTTACAAAAGGCGGTTCTGAAGTCAAAGTGCCGATATACAGTGTCCTTTTAAAGCCCTTACTATTACCAGCCAACGGCCATGCCCACTCACCGACGACCACTGCTCCATTGGGCTTGGATCACAATCAGAACCAGAAATATCTTCATAACTCTGATCATAATCAAGAGCTTAAAATCTGTACGCAACATCCGCCAGCACGGACTAGCATCTCTCTTCAACATCTCGTAACACCCCCTTGCCCATCCACATTTGCACCTTACATTTGTGTCGTTGTCGTTGTTGTTATTAATTACCCAGCGGAATTCCTCGTACCGCCAAAACGCGTTTGAAGTTAGCGCCCCCCCCCCCCTCACCCACCCGCCCCGACTCTTAATTTAATCCGCTGGCAAAACCACACGCCGGGTAGAGCAACGTGGTGGCGTAGCAGCAGCAGCATTAACAAACTGCTCGTCACTTGATATAAAACATAAAACGTCAAATATTTATGGTGGTGGCAAGGCGAACAAAAAAATGTAATGTACAGATTTTTTTTCTCGCTCTCTCTCTCCACACATAAATTTGGTTAAAATCTATCTCTGTCCTGGTTGTGATCAAAGCAGTCGGCGGAGGGATCATCAAACAGGCAGCAGGTCTAATGATTATGCTGAGAGACAGGTGCCGGCGGGCGGGGGGTGGGGGGGGCGAGCGTAGGACAGGGGGACTTTATGGGAGTGTGTTATAATTGAAGGGAGCCATTAGGAGAGTACAGCTTGGGGTTGACTTTTTTCAGCCTTACCACAGAAAGACACAAAACGCGTACGGGGGGGGGGGGGGCAAAGAACGGCAAAGAGAGAGACACACACACACGGAACACATCTTGCATCACGGACACAGGCCCCACAGCTAAATCAGATCACCCGACAGCAGCAGCAGCAGACGAGCTCAGATGTTACTCATGGCCGACGTGATGCTAAGACCGCTCTTTACATCTGGCTGTGTGACCGGTGACCTTCATTGCAGACATTCGATGAGTTCACCATTGGAATCTCTCCTTTGCCAGTAGCAAAATATGATAATTGTTTTTTTACCCTTTTATCTGGCAGATAAAAGGGTAAAAAAAAATTATCATTCGATGAGTTCGATGAGTTGGTCCACAATTCGTGTTCATGATTTAGATCATAGTAATAATAATAATAAATATATATTTTCTCGCGTCCCATTTTTAGCATCTCGTTTGCATCGTTCCGTCATTATTCAATTGGTTCTTCCATGCGGTTTAGTTTGCTCGATTAGACGAGATGGAACGTGCGTCTGTCATTTGCACGTTATTCGCTCCTCCGACTTGCATCCAATTGTTCAAATTGCTTATATAACTTAATTCGCTGTCTTCCACGGCTCTTCGTTGGTACCTAGAATTTTCCCCATTCGGAATCGCATTTACAGTCAATCTCTTGTCTTTCGAATTGCATGCCCAATAAATCAAATTCCGCCTTTCTCCAATTGCTCTCACGAATCTTCCTTTTATTTGCACACACCGTAATTATTTACGTGCCCAATTTGATGCACATACCACTCGCCAGCTAAGAAATATATTTATATCGATGCACCCTTCCATGTCTCAGTATATTAAAACACCAAGGCATCTGCAATTAATTCGTATGAAACACATAGCTGCAAGATTCATATTTAATAACTGCTCCTGCAGATACTATTTGTATATTATTAAAATGTTTTTGCTTTGTTGAACCATCGTCTCATACCATACATTTTGTGCACAGATATCAAATATATTTGTGCAGTACAGTACTTTGGAATGTATCCCAAGTCTCCCTTGCAAGATACTTATTTTGAATAAGCTCTCACCTGGAATGTGTAATAATAAATAGATATATTTCACAAATAAATGATTCACAAGTTTTTATCGTTTTGCTGCTGGGTGAAGTTCTCTCCACGGCACGGTGGTTGTCTGACAATACTTTACCGCGCAGGTCAACGGCGCTCGCCACTCACGCTGCCCGGGAATGAAACCGAGGCAACCGGGTTGATGGCGTGGTGTGCTAACCACCGCTCCACTCATGTACGTGTCACATGTTCCGGATTCTGTTCGTATTGACCCAAGGTTTGTGTCACACACGTGTGTCCCCCCCCAGTTTTGGGGGGGGAAGCCTGCTTGGAATGACACAAACAGCGGCAGCAGCAGGGCAAAGACGGCTATGCCATACTGATGAGGCCTGATAAGCACGAAAACCCGGTATGCGCCAAACTTCTAGATATTTTTCACCGGTGGCTATTACAGGCTGCGTGCACAATGTATGCAGGAATGGTGATGTTCATCTTGACATGCAAAGCATGCTGGGGTTTTATATCGTGATTTTGCAGTCGAAAACCACATTATTATTATGATCATTTTGTTTCCAGCCCGTGCAATTTTTTTACGGATAATTAGTTTTGCTCGTGGGGAGCGGTAGTGTAGTGTTTAGCGAGCTGCGCTATGAACCCGGTGACCTGAGTTCTGTTCCCACTTACGGCCACTAACAACCAGTGATGATTATCTGAACCGGTCCTGGGCTTCCACTCGATCGACTCAAATGCTTCCCCGCTGCAGTGTATAAATATCATCACTGGGAAGACAAAGGTGGGTGGGCGTGGTGCTGGCCACCCACCCCCTCGTGTGCCGTGCGGCCTTCATAGGTGCTCGCGAACGGCACTTGCCCCAACAGCCTTGTTAAAGGCTATACGGGGGATCTTTTGTTGTCTCTAGTGTATGTGTAGTAACATCGGGGATGTCACTATATGGTGCCGGCCCATGAGGGTCGTGGCGCGCGACGTACTTAGGGCGCGGGTTGCTGTGTGAGGCCGGCTCGAGCACAGCACGACATGCGATGCACCGTCATCGCGTACAACCCGTGGGTGGGTGTAGTACCAGCCCTAGCGGGCTTGGTGAGCGCTGGGATAGCGCGGGCACCACGCAAAGCGTGCAGTGCGGGCTCCCACAATGGGGAGCGGGAGAGTGTCAGCCCAGGGACAGGGTTGCCCCGGGCCATGGCACTCTGGTTGACCCCGTAGACACGTGATCCGGAGTGTCCACAGAGAAGGCCCCAGCTGGGGGGGGGCTAGGGGGTGATCACGTGTCCGGGGGAGAGCTCTCGAGAGGGATCGAGAGGGAGCTAGAAGGCTCGAGAAGGCGGGCGGGGCCGAGGGCGGAGCCAGCCCCGACCCGGGAGGATAAAAGGTGGGTCCCTGAGAGGGACCGGGGTTGCTGCATTCTACAAGCTGGAAGCTCTACGTCTACAAGCTGTAAGATCTACGTCCAACGAGGCATCAACACGTGGCCGGGGACCCGAGTGAGGGTCCGACCCTTCGTAGCTGTAACTCCGACGTGTAGTGTAGTTAGCTGGGTGGTCACCACCCCAGGCTGTATCTGGTAAAGGGGCAGTTACCCCTTTGTAAAAACGTGTTACGATAAATGTGTTGCCTCTAAAGAATAACGTCTGCGACTCAGTTGGACTCACTACATATGCAAACTCAAGGTGCAGTGATCAAAGCACTGAAATGGTATGGAAATCATTACATTATGCCAGAGTTATAAACAGCGAATTACTTCCAAGAACCACGACGCCTTTCTTGGAACAGAACGCAAGCACCAAATCGCAAGCGCCTCTATTAAGACATATATTTATATTTGAAAACAGCAAATTTGCCAATAACACTGGAAAAAGCACGCATGGCAGAGAGCCAATGCCAGAAACGTTAACTATTATAAATGCATTGTCCGTTCATCATGGCAAAACAAAAAAATTTACGCGCGCAAATTTCGCGAAACGGACCGAACGTTGTTCCATCAGGATCTCGGGGGAGGGTTTTTTTATTTATTTTTAGATTCGTAGCAGTTTTCTTGAGAAACACCTCGAGATTTAAATGTTGATGTACGCACCACCGCCAACGCGGCACCACCAAAAAAAACACGCGTGTGTGAGGATACGCACGGCAACATTTGGCGCACCGCAAACAGCTGGGGGTGCGGTGCGTACGTGTCGGCAGAAAGCGTGCGCGCACGTAAGTGGTTTGATACTGATGTATCGAGGTCAAGCGCAGAATCTCACTTCAAAACTAAAGCTCCTGTACGCAATTAAATATAATCATTGGAAATGAATGCAATTTGCACGCTCTAACGCGGAAAAATGGACTTAATTAATGGTACAAATTATTCCAACCCAAGTCTTTTCATTGCCATTAATTAATAACCATTGCAAATTCTGCCCATACCTCAAACCCCCACCCTCCCACCCCACAACGGCCTTCCATCCCCCACCCCTCCAACCCACCCCCCCCCCCAGTCCATAAAATAAATCCCACCTTCTTTTCATGTCGAGCAGCTGCTGATTGAGAGTCGATTTCTCCTCGTCAAGCTGTTGGGAAGACACGAGATCACGTAAAGTTGCGTTAAGCACGAGGAAGCCGACTGCGTGGCGGCCGCGCGGCGACGAGTGGCGACAAGTGGCAACGCGTCCGGACGGCCGCCCTCACCCCCACGGCACGAGAGCCTGACAATCCCACGGGCGCCAGCGGCGAATCGGCACCACCGGCGAATCGGCGCCAGCAGTCGAAGCCACAGGGGAGAAGGAGCGATCGGTGGCGAGTTGGGGGGTGGGGGGGGGAAACACGAGCGCTACGGCCCGTGAGCCTGCGCGCGTGTCAACCCCTCCGCACCGCCCGCGGGTCCACTCACGCACAAAGCCAACAAAAGGGCCGCATCGCACGGATAATTTTTGAATGATTGTCCATACTTCACCACGCTGGGTCAGCGCTGGCTGTTGAACGGTTCGGTTGTGGGAGGGGTGGGGGTGCGTGCCCTCGAGCGCGGTTAAGGTGCGTTCGACATGTCCGCCACCGATGTTAGCCATGGTCGGGAATAGAGCTCAGGTTGTCAGGTTAGGAGAGCAGTTTGCTAACCCCTTGTGGCACCGCTCCATCTAATGATTCATTACGTGGCTACAAATTAAGTTACACAGACAGGCCTGTTCTCATTCCACTGCTGGATGAGGGATTTGCACGATCGCCTGGTTATGGCAGTAAAGCAAAAGGACTGCGATATCAATCTGTGCAAGAGCGTGGTGGGTTTTATCCGGGTTCATCCGGTCTCATCGCGCTCACGAAACAGAACTGGCCAAACGTCAACAATGTAGTGGGAGAAGAGAAGTCTTGGAGACTCGGTGAGGCTTTCCTGGGTAAATAAAGGACATTTTCTGGTTATAAATATTTATATTCGTTTCCCCAGTGGGTCAGCACACAGCAGGCAGCCACAGGCAAGTGTGGGGAGCAATAGTGGCGGTGGTGGCAGTACACACATCATCCGAACGCACTGTGAGAAGCACAACACTTATCACATTCTGGCAGCGGCTTTCGCGTTAATTTTTTTTTTGTTCCTCATCATTAATTGCAAAACCAGCTATTTAATGAGTGCACGTTGTACGCACGTTTTGCAATCCACTGCAAATTCCGCGGAACAATTAATTCGGTTAAAAAACGCCAAACTGCAAACGACTTTGGGATGTAACGTGTGATTATGGGTTTTTGTTACTTGTGAAGTATACGCTGTAAGAAATGTTTTCCCATAAAAAACACAATGAACTATTTATGGGGAGGGGCTGTTTGCAATTACAATGCAATACAATTTGGGGTTATGCATACAATGCAATTATAATTATCCAACTTTAGTCCAAATTTGCGTTGCTATCTGAGACTTGGCCAACAGAAAAATCCGTGAAATTGGTTAAAAAAATGAGCCAGAGTAAAAAATACACTACTCGAGTATTCACCACCATCTTCCTGACTGCCAGTTAAACAAACTATTTAAACAATTTCACATTTTCTGAAGCATGTTTAAAGATTATTCCATAATCCATGCATATGCATGATTGTTCTGCCTTGATTTCCTCTGCCAATGACCGACTGGCATGCCTAACTGCCTACCTGCCTCTCCATAAACCAAATAACGGCCACCGTTTCTGCAAAGGATCTCGACATGCGGTCGCGCATACGGGTGCCGTATAATTCCAGTGGCGTAGCTGTTACTATTGTTCCCATCATCATTCTGCCGCAGCGGCGCTTAAGAGCCGCGTGCGGTAAAGCGACGTCGTTTTGGCTGCGAGGATGCCAAACAACGACAACGATGCACGGCGCCCGCCGCCGTTTCGAATTACAAAAAAACATAGGCTGTCAGACATTTTGTAAAACTGAAGGGGACTGGACGCCCGTGTTCAAATAATTACAGTGATTTTTAAGAAACGTGCAAAGATTTAGAAAAGGTCAGGCACGCGCGTGCTAATGGGAAGGTGTTGTAAGAACATTGCGATTTTCTTTTTCGACCTCGCACGTTTCAGCATCAGGGCAAGTGGAGGAGGGGGTTGCGGGGGTCAGTATTAGAGCAGCGGAAACGGGCAATACTTTGACTGGTTTTAATACTAAATGAATAGGCGAGGGCCTGTTTCGCGGTGTTGTTTGTGGTCCATCGGCCAATGAGGCTGCTGCACCAATGTTTTCCAGCAGCATTCGTTTAAGCAGACACGAGTCTTATCAGCAGAGATTGGCCAGTTAGGGCGGTGATGTGGCCCATCGGTGGCGCGTTCGTCGCCTGTTGCAGAGGCTCACGGTTCCATTCAGTA
>NW_026892145.1:0-58809 GCF_015708825.2 Lethenteron reissneri
CGCGCGCGCTCCAGTCGGGCAGCACGCTCTTCGGGCGTCTGGGGCGCGGCACGTTGGGCAGCCAACGAGACCGCGCGCACTCCAGTCGGGCAGCAGGCCTCTTGTCGGGCATCTCGTCCTTTATTGTGCGCCCAGCCGCCGTACGTACGGTGGCCAGGACGGTCGCCGATGGTGGCGAATCATCCCCACTTTCTCCACAAGCCCGCCGATGGTTGCACTGAAAAAACGTCGGAGATCGCGCCATAAAAACTTTTGGCAGTCAAGCAAACTGCAATATGCCAAGATAGTCACAGTCACTGAACTGCGCAGAGTCACGACAGACAAAGATGACGACAGACAGCCAAATAAATCCTTGGTGGGCAGTTGTGGAACCTGTTGTTCCTCACCTGTGAAAGGAAATTCAAATACTGGTCAAGATTAGCTGTATAATAATAAAATACTGCCAATTATCCTTTTTCACACTCACGATGTATGTATCATGTCAGAATGTAGCAAATACCCAAAGCGTTGAGTAGGCACGTAATATAAATTCATCAACTGAAATTGATTATGCTCCTGACAAATAAACAAGTCACGTGAGATTAGATTATTTACAATGCATCATCATCAGCCATGCTCAATCTACTGCTGGAAGAAAAGGTTCCCCAATATTTTCCCCGATATTGTCACCATCCCTCATGATCTTGTGATCCACCCAGCTCATGCGCATGATCTCATTGCTTCATCTCTGTGATGGTTATTTTCTCACACGTGTTTTCTCCATCGGTTGACATTCTATCCCAAGTTCTGTCCACTTGCTATTATCCCTTTTAGCCACGATGTGTCTTGGCCAAGCCTAATTAAAACTCTACTTGCATTTTTGCAATGTTGCATTGAGGAGAAAGTAAAGTAACCAAAAAATAACTGTATGAATTAAAATAGAGATGGTCAAAATGAAATAAAAGTAATGAACTAATGACTGTAAATCTATCACAATTAATTGAAAAACTGGAAAGTGTGCTGGGAGTGGGGGGGGACTCCAGTTGAATCGTAAACATGGCCACAGGCAGCCATTGGCACCATGCACACATGTCCAGTTAGGGATGTTCATTGAATTTTTAAGGGTGTTGCGATAATTGCATGCACAAAAGCCTATTAAAAAAACCATTACCAATCTTCAGCACACCCACAATGACCGGAGTGAAGTATGGTCAAAACAAGCTCAATGACTGACATGGCGTGGTTAGGCCTTCATCTAGCAGTGGCTTGACCAAGTGGTGTACGTTTATTATATTGTTTATATTGTATCTATAATGATCAGAACAATGACATTGCAACATGCGTCTGTAAAAATGCGTGCCATGCGCCAAGCAGTTTGATCAAGTACTCAAAAAGTAGATTATAGATTCCATGACTTAGGAATCAATACAATATTCCATAAGCAAACGGTACAAATCGATAATAAAAGTGCAGGAGATACAAAACACTGAGTATGCTTCGCCAGTACTCTAACTTACAATACGATATATGTGCATAGGCAGCTTATTCTGCGTCAAGAGATACGAGAAAAAAGCTTATCAATATACTCATGGTGTTTTTAGTGATAAAGCAAATATCTGTGGAGTCACGTACCGCCTTGAAGACTCTTAATAGAAGACTCTTAATATTTACGTTGAAGCCTATTCGCCATTGTTTGAAGCACCATCGGTGTGGGAGGGAGAGAGCACAGAGGTGGTGGGGTTGGAAAGGACTGGCACCAAGATGGCCTCGAGTGGCATAGGAGAGTTAACGCAGCGAATAAGATGCACGACAGACAGACAAATAATCCCTGGTGGGCAGTGTGGAACCTGTTGTTCCTACCTGTATGTATAAAAAATAACTTGACTTTAGGTAGCCAGGCAGACAGCCCCCTTAACTATCGCCCCCCCCCTGCCTTAGGCCCCTCCCCTGACCCCCTTCCCTTATGCCCCTCCCCTGAACACCCCCACCCCATATCCTTAGGCCCCTCCCCTGACCCCCCCCTTAGGCCCCTCCCCTGACCCCCCCTCCCCTGACCCCCCCTCCATCAGGCCCCTCCGCTGTCCCCCCCCCCCCTCAGGCCCCTTTCCTGACCCTCCTCCCTTAGGCACCTCCCCTCTCCCGTACCCGGAAGTAGGTCTCCACCAATCAAAGAGCTGTTTATGTTATATATTTATTTATGCACGACAAACAGACAATCAGACATACAGACAATAAATCCCTGGTGGGCAGTGTGGAACATTGTTCCTACCTGTATAAACTTGCACATCTTATTCCAAATCAAGCTCGAGATCACCAATTTTGATACTTCAGACTGTATGTCGCTTTATAATCCTCTAAACTTGCAGCAGTTTAGAGGACATTGGGGGGGTGAATATTAGCAAATTAACACGAATCATGGAATTATGCATGGAGATGCACATCCTTATTCAAACGGAAGTGTACAATTATGCAGTGAGATGTACATACGTATTATGTTGCTAGATATGCGGATTGTTAATGCAAAAAATTAACAATTGAATGCAAAGTCCATAATAGGCCAAGTCGAGAACAAAAGATTTGAATGCGTGAGCGAAGTTATAAGGGGCTTAAAATCAGACTTCAAGGTCATTTCGAGAGGGATTTTGCTGAGGATAGACGCTCGACTCCTCGCTCTGCAGATAACCCTTCTTCCACGAGACCCAGCCTGGCGAGCACGATTGCTTGGCGACTGGTTGGCGACTTCGCTTCGGGAGAGTTCGTGGCGATCTCTTCAGACGGGTTACAGGGACATCGATACGACGTGCATCCACAAGTAAGTGTCTTTGTTAGTGGATAAACTGGTAATCGCGTGTGTAGTCCGACTTACGAGACGTTACTGTGTTTCAGTTAGACGTTGGTAAAAAGTTAGCTTCTTGGTGATTTGAGCCAGACATCCACGCAGCTTTGAGGGTGTATTTTACTCTAAAAAACACCCGCGACTGTCACTGAAGAATCAGTCACATGGAGCAGATAACCTTTCCACAGCGCCACACACACACGGGTGAGAAGCCATTCAATTTCTCTGTTTGTGTGAAGGCGTTTGCACGTAAAGCATATCTTCACAGGCACCAGAAAACACACTCGGGTGAGAAGCCATTCAATTGCTCTCTTTGTGGGAAGGCATTTTCACTGAAACAAAATCTTCACACTCACCAGAACACACACACGGGCGAAAAGCCGTTCAATTGTTCTGTGTGTGGGAAGGCATTTGCACAGAAATCAACTCTTCAAAATCACCAGAAAACACACACAGGTGAGAAGCCATTCAATTGCTCTGTGTATGGGAAGGCATTTTCACTGAAACAAAATCTTCACACTCACCAGAAAACACACTTGGGTGAGAAGCCATTCAATTGCGCTGTGTGTGGGAAGACATTTTCACTGAAACAAAATCTTCACACTCACCAGAAAACACACACGGGCGAGAAGCCGTTCAATTGCGCTGTGTGTGGGAAGACATTTGCACAGAAATCACATCTTCACAGTCACCAGAAAACACACACGGGCGAGAAGCCGTTCGATTGCTCTGTGTGTTAGAAGGCATTTGCACGGAAATCACATCTTCACCATCACCAAAACACACACACGGGCGAGAAGCCATTCAATTGCTCTGTGTGTTTGAAGTCATTTGCACAGAAATCAACTCTTAACACTCACCAGAAAACACACACGGGCGTGAAGCCATTCAATTGCTCTGTGTGTGGAAAGGCATTTGCACGGAAATCACATCTTCATTGTCACCAGAAAACACACACGGGCGTGAAGCCATTCAATTGCGCTGTGTGCGGGAAGGAAGTCAGATCTTCACACGGTCATCACCCCGAAACAAGCATGAGAAGATCCGCAATGATAGGGAAGTGAAATCAAAAGGTGAAAAACAAAATGCTGCAATGAGTCCTGAAAAAAATCCATCTTTCGAACCTATGCATGGTGGAACCTGAGAGATGCGTGGATGTAGTGGATGTAATGAGTCCTGACGACAATTCCTCTTTAGACCCCATGCGGGTTGATAATGAGAAATGGCTCCTGGAGTTGCTGGATAATCAAAGTATTGAATTATTCTGGTAAAGTCCTGGAATGTGCACGTTTGTGTCTCTGTTAGATCAGTGTATTAGGTGCAATTGATTATATCAGTGATTTCCAGCACTACTCCAAGCTAGTGTCATTATTTTAACAAAACCGATTGATTGCTCTGTGTGTTGGAAGCATTTTCACGGTCATCAACACTTCACAGGCATCACCAAACAAGGAGTAAAAATGTTGTCATGAGTCCTAAACGAAATTCCTCTTTCGACCCCATGCAGTTGCATCCTGAGAGATGGCTTGATGTAGTGGAGTGGCTGAAGAGTCATATTCGTGTCTCATATATTTTGTTCGGTTATTTCTAAGACTTAAAGCTAGAGTGATGTTGTGAATGCTCTACAATGTGTTCAGATGAATATCTTCCTTTTAAGTTCCAGAAGTGTTCACATATTTCAGGATGACAACAATTTTATGCTTCGATAGATACATTGCTTCGTCTCGTCGTTGGATCATCGGGGCTGTTAAATGTGTGGTGTTTATGGTAGAAGGTGGCATGTGTTGTCATCTTCTCACAACAATTTTAAACTATGGACAAATGGCTTCAAGCGAAAAGGACGTCAAAGGGGAAATCGACGTTTACGTGTTTGATTTTAAGAATATATTTTAACCGTTTGAGCATGCGTATTAATAAAGATATCGATACGAGTATTAACGTGAGTTTTCTTGCAGCTCAATAAAGACCTGATTTGTTTTTAAAGATGACTGATCGTACGTAATTGCTATCATATCTTTCCTTTAAAAAAACACGGACGAGAAGACATACACACACGAGTTTGCATCCAAACACGACTGTATATACAGCGGTGTGTGAATGCACACCGCTGTATATACAGACCTGCTATGTTAAAGATTACTGATCGTCCCTTATTGCTACAATGTTCATAGCGAACACGTGTGGAGGCGAGTTTCAGGTAAAGCATCTCCATCACACAAGTTTATCCTTAACTGGCAGCATCGTGGCAGTCCGCTGGTCACACTCACTACACCCACACACGAATGGACATACACAGCGCTGTAGAAACATACACGAATGTGCATACACACTGCTTCATACATACGCACATGCATACAAGTGCGCATACACACACGGGTGTACATACACAGCAGTGTACATACACAGGGATTGCGTTCTACTACACAAACAAATATTCGAACAAATTATTGTACATACCTATACACACACATTCACGCATGTACATATCCACATCAACGAGTGTAAATAAACACACGAGTGGACATACACAGAAGTACAGATCCATTTACATACAAACAGTAGTATACTTGGATAGCGGGGTTTTGTGATTATTTTCACAGTTTAAGCTGACGATATGAATCTTAGATTCCCCACAACACTGAAGTACGTTATGCTAATGACAGAAAAGCGTGCGATTCTAATTCCTTCTCTGTTTCCACTCCAAACGCTTGGATTTATTAACAATATTAGGAATATTGGCCTCATATTTAATGAGTGTATTGAAGTCATAGGTTTCGTTTATTTGCATGAAGTCTTTTTCAAGTTCAAACTTCCATTTGCTTGCCATTGTATCGGCACACTGGTTCGGATTATTCTTGCCATTTATGAAATTTCGCTAGAATCATTTTCTTCATTAATTTATTTGCATTCAATTGCTATTCACGGTACTAAAGCTCCTCATATCTAGCAACATACCTAAGCTCATGTGGCCATTGTGCTTAAGCCTAAGTAGGAAAATGCTAAATCATCGTTCGCTTCCGTTTGAATAGGGATGGGCATCTCCTTGAATAATTATGTGCATGTTGTTAGTTTGCACATTTACAATGGCCTGTAAACTGTGATCAATTTATCGGCTTTATCTGTGAAAATAAGTATACAATGTTGCAATGCTGATGGAGATCATCATCATGGCTTGCCTTCGCGAACGAAGATCTAGGAAGGACATCCACGTCTTCTGCAGGCACGCTGGTGGCTGTCGAGGCCTATGCGGGACAAGCAGGTCCTGCCACAACGGCTGCAAGTATAGGTCTGATCTGGGATGGGTGCTGAGGGATCACAGTTCTTCCTCCTTCTCCTTTTGTCCTCCATACGGGCCCTGCGGGTATCTTCGAAGAAGGAGGTGGCCTGGTGGACTGTGTGCTGCCAGGAGTTGCGATCAGCTGCTTGTGTTGCCCACTGACGGTGATCGATGCAGCAAGCAGTGAGGGACTTCTTCAGGGAGTCTTTGTATCGCTTTCGTAGTGCCCCTATGTCGCGATGGCCAGAGGACAGTTCCCCATAACGCACCATCTTAGGTAAGCGGTGGTTCTCCATCCTGGCGATGTGCCCTGCCCAACGAAGCTGTATCTTGAGGACCATAGCCTCGATGCTGATGACCTCCGCTGACTCGAGGACTTCAGTGTTGGCGACGAAGTCACTCCAGTGAATTTTGAAGATTGTGCGGAGGCAGCGCTGATGGAAACGCTTGAGGTGACGACGGTACGTGACGCCATACAGGAGAGTGGTCAGTACAACAGCTTTGTAGACGTTGACCTTCACGTCTCTTTTAAGGTTGCTGTTGACGAAATCACGCATCCCAAGTAGTTGAACTGGTGGACAGCTTTCAGTTCTGTTTGTTCAATGAAGATGCCTGGTCGATGGTGCTCCTCATGGGGTGCGAGCTGATGAAAAACTTCAGTCTTCCTCAGGCTGAATTCAAGACCGAAGATCTGAGCTGTTTTTGCGAAACAGGACGTAATTCGCTGCATAGCTGCCTCTGTGTGAGCAAGGAGGGCGGCATCGTCAGCAAACAGCAGCTCCCTGATCAATTGCTCCATGGTCTTTGTGTGGGCCTGCAAACGCCTGAGGTTGAACACGCTCCCGTCGAGACGAAAACGGATGTATACGCCATCAGCGTCGTCGAGGTCCTCTGTGGCCTGCTGGAGCATCATGCTGAACAAAATGGTGAACTGCGTGGGAGCAAGAACACAGCCCTGTTTCACGAGGTGATCTTTAGCTATTGCGGGTACCAGTCTATTCAGCAGTACTCTTGCGAGGATTTTGCCGGCGACGAACAGAAGTGTTATGCCACGATAATTGGAACAGTTTTATTTCTCCCCTTTGTTCTTCTACAGGGTGATGATGACTGCATCTTTGAGGTCTCATACATAAACGCAGAAGTAGATATACACACACACACATGAGTGAACATACACACATGAGTGTGCATGCGAATGAAAAACTTGATTTTTAAAAGTTATCTAATAGTTTGTTAACTGTACAATGCTTATATCACACAGATGTACACACACGAGCCAAAGACAAGTGAACATACACAGCAATGCAAATGCACACAGCCTTACAAACTATACCATTTCAGAGGCGTAGCTAGGGGGGGGGGGCAGGGGGGTACACGTGTCCCCGGACGCCAAGGTAAAGGGGCGCCAAAATGAGGCTTACAACGTTAAATTATAACTTATTGCGGCGGGCGCGGCAGCCTGAAACTACTGCACAAATCTACACCTCAACCTAAAACTTCAATGGGACAAGATCGTATCAGCGATCTTGCTCTTCTTAGGGTTGAAAGAGAAACATTGGAAAAAACAGATTTTGATTACGTGATTGACCAGTTTGCGACAGTGAAATCAAGAAAAATGTATCTTTTGTAGACTATGTCAACCAGTCTACGACAGTGACTGAGTGAGCCATGTAATATAATTTCTTAAAATTTGCTTCTTTAAATACAATGTTTCATTTAAATTTAAATTGTTATTCCTTATTCGATGTAATAGGAAAATGTGAATAAACGGGGGGGGGGGGGGGGGGCGCCAATTTTATAGTTTGTCCCTGGGCGCAAAATATCCGAGCTATGCCTCTGTACCATTTAGATGATTATTAAAAGTTGATGACAGCAATTGTACTCTTGATTTGAAGTTTTCGTGACTGCAGGAATCCATACTCTTTGGTTCTTTCGGCAAAGTCACATATATATAAAAAATATTAAAATAAAATAACATATCACGACGTTTCGATCGCAACACAAGCGGTCGTCCTCAGGCATAAAAAAATAATCCAGCTGGATAATTTTAATAATATATCATAACGAAACTTCGTGATATATAATTTTTTGTTTTATTTTAGTCTTTTTCTATCTACGTGACTTTACCAAAAGAACCAAAGAGAATAGCAATTGTAATCATTTTCGTGGATTGAATAGAACAAATCACCTTGGTTGTTTTGATGCACCCATATCAACACGAGTGTGTTTAAATATACTGAAAAAACAAGGTCAGACGGTAGAAACTTCCACCTCTTAGACCAAATCACCATTTTAATACTGGCAGTAGTTTGCAGAACATTGCAGGTTGAATATTAAAAAATCTATCTTTATTTGAAGCTGTCGTGACTGCAGGAATCAATACTCTTTAGTTCATTCGGTAAAGTTACGTAGGTACAAAATGACACAAATCACGACGTTTCGGGTGCAACACAAGCGTCCATCATCAGGTGGGAAAGCGTGGTCTGCTGCTGAGGCAGACTGTTTTAAAAGGTTCGAAATGGGTGTAGCTCAAGGGTCATAAAGAAGTGGCCGAAGATAGTGATGTTAATGTGAGAAATTAGCAAGTAAATGTAAGTTAGGTGAGCGGCCTCCTGAACGAGGGATTAGCATGATGTTGATGTGATAGATTAGCATGATGTTGATGTGAGAGATTAGCATGATGTTGATGTGAGAGATTAGCATGATGTTGATGTGAGAGATTAGCATGATGTTGATGTGAGAGATTAGCATGATGTTGATGTGAGGGATTAGCATGATGTTGATGTGAGAGATTAGCATGATGTTGATGTGATAGATTAGCATGATGTTGATGTGATAGATTAGCATGATGTTGATGTGAGAGATTAGCATGATGTTGATATGAGAGATTAGCATGATGTTGATGTGATAGATTAGCATGATGTTGATGTGAGAGATTAGCATGATGTTGATATGAGAGATTAGCATGATGTTGATGTGATAGATTAGCATGATGTTGATATGAGAGATTAGCATGATGTTGAGTGATAGATTAGCATGATGTTGATGTGAGAGATTAGCATGATGTTGAATTGATAGATTAGCATGATGTTGATGTGATAGATTAGCATGATGTTGATGTGAGGGATTAGCATGATGTTGATGTGATAGATTAGCATGATGTTGATGTGAGAGATTAGCATGCTGTTGATGTGATAGATTAGCATGATGTTGATGTGAGAGATTAGCATGCTGTTGATGTGAGAGATTAGCATGATGTTGATGTGATAGATTAGCATGATGTTGATGTGAGAGATTAGCATGATGTTGATGTGATAGATTAGCATGATGTTGATGTGAGGGATTAGCATGATGTTGATATGAGAGATTAGCATGATGTTGATGTGAGAGATTAGCATGATGTTGATGTGAGAGATTAGCATGATGTTGATGTGAGAGATTAGCATGATGTTGATGTGATAGATTAGCATGATGTTGATGTGATAGATTAGCATGATGTTGATGTGATAGATTAGCATGATGTTGATGTGATAGATTAGCATGATGTTGATGTAGATTAGCATGATGTTGATGTGAGAGATTAGCATGATGTTGATGTGAGGGATTAGCATGATGTTGATGTGAGAGATTAGCATGATGTTGAAGTGATAGATTAGCATGATGTTGATGTGAGAGATTAGCATGATGTTGATGTGAGGGATTAGCATGATGTTGATGTAAGAGATTAGCATGATGTTGATGTGAGGGATTAGCATGATGTTGATGTGATGGATTAGCATGATGTTGATGTGAGAGATTAGCATGATGTTGAAGTGAGAGATTAGCATGATGTTGAAGTGAGAGATTAGCATGATGTTGATGTGATAGATTAGCATGATGTTGATGTGAGGGATTAGCATGATGTTGATGTGATAGATTAGCATGATGTTGATGTGAGAGATTAGCATGATGTTGAAGTGAGAGATTAGCATGATGTTGATGTGATAGATTAGCATGATGTTGATGTGAGAGATTAGCATGATGTTGATGTGATAGATTAGCATGATGTTGATGTGAGAGATTAGCATGATGTTGAAGTGAGAGATTAGCATGATGTTGATGTGATAGATTAGCATGATGTTGATGTGAGAGATTAGCATGATGTTGATGTGATAGATTAGCATGATGTTGATGTGATGGATTAGCATGATGTTGATGTGAGAGATTAGCATGATGTTGATGTGATAGATTAGCATGATGTTGATGTGAGGGATTAGCATGATGTTGATGTGAGGGATTAGCATGATGTTCATGTGAGGGATTAGCATGATGTTGATGTGAGGGATTAGCATGATGTTGATGTGAGGGATTATCATGATGTTGATGTGATAAATTAGCATGACCTACTGATCCAATAAACACTCCAACCTGGTAACTCACTGCCAACACACTGATCTACAAAATGACCCTATAACCTTGCCAGCTAGGCTCAGACTCACGACCAGCTGACCTAATAATCCAAAACCCACTGTCCCACCAGGCTACTCCCGCTGTGAAGGAGGGGCCGGTATTGTAAATTAATGTTGTGTTTTTGTTCCGCGTTTAGGCACCACTACCATTACTTGGCCATAAACGTGTTTAAGGCCAGGAGTGTCTGTGCACTCATCTTTCCCAAATGGAAGCTGCTCGTGGTGGAGGCAACATGTCACGTCTGGCAACGCAAAACTAGTTCAGCGCCAATGGATTTGACTAAAACCACTGGTGCATAAGACCAGTTGAAAAACTATCCTGACATTTTTATAAATTAATACACACCATGAGGAGGGTAATTCCTTAAACAGCTTGATAGAAGTGGTCGAGTGACACGGACGTGTGTTCTCCTGTACGTGCATTCCACGTAGTTATGTTCTCCTATAAACGAGGGCTACTCCGAGGAGAATGTGCACAGCGTACGCTGCGCTCCCACGGTTTCGTCTTTACCATGAACCGCGCTTTCCATGTCACAGCGATCTGCAGGTTCTGCGCTTGTTTAGCTTGAGGCTGCAGTCATCGCCGCGATGCCGCGAGGGAGTCTGCTGAGTGAGCTCCGGCGCCCCGTTATCAATCGAAGGCTCGCGTTGCCGAGCCACGTGCCGCCAGGCTCGTTCGGAACACGACGGTGGCAGGGAGGGCTCGGCGGGTTGTTTACAAGTTCTTGGGAGACGCCACCGTGTTTACACAACCAATGGGGAAGCAACGTAGACTCGGAATGAACTCGGCAAAATGATATCACTTGAGAGAGAAGGCTGCAGTTTTGTGCGTGTCGTCTCGTTAGCAGCTTTTGGTGAACACTTGGGTGTCACGTGGTGCATATTATCATTCTCGTGACAGACTGCAAAGGTTGAAGTGGAATTTCCTCACATACCACACGACACAATATATGCACAGACACACGTAAACTTTACCCCCTGTATTTCCAATATTCCTATAACCGTGCTCGATTCAAGGGTTCAGTGTTACTCACTGAGGCTCCCATAAGGTTCAGTGTTACTCACTGGTGTTCTCTTAGGGTTCAGTGTTACTTACTGGTGTTCTCTTAGGGTTCAGTGTTACTCACTGAGGCTCCCATAAGGTTCCCATAGGGTTCATTGTTCATCACTGGGTGTTCCATAGGGTTGTTATCACATTATAAGTAGAAGTAATTATTGTTATTATCAAGTTACAAGTAGAAGTAATTGTTATTATCAAGTTACAAGAGAAATGATTATTATGTCGTAAGTACAAGTAATTATTATCACGTTACAAATAGAAATGAGTATTATTGTTATCACTTTATAAATTATTATTGTTCTTATAATTCACACAGTGCTAGATTACAGGCACACTCCTGTAGTCTGGCACTGTGGAAGGTAGAGAGTGTTGGTGGATCTCCGTACAGTGAATGTTGTGAAACCCTCTTCCCTTGGGCATCTAGGTGCCATCACCTGTCTCGCCAGGAGAAGACAGTACAGCAAGTGGGATGATCGCCATCTTCACCTCTACGGTTTACAGTGTTTCCCCCTCGTAAGCGTGGAGTTTCTCCGGGTGCTCTGGTTTCCCCCCACTTGTGTAAGCGCTCGTCATTCATTGGGCGAAATATATTAAAATGAAAACTCAATTCAGGACCTTACTGACTCAGTTTGGCTTTCCTGGAATAAGTCTATTATTATAAAATATTACAGGAACTTAATATTCAATTCTTATTCCACAACCCTCAATGCCCTTTTAAAGTTCAATTTGTGCATGTCTAAAGACATGATGACACCTGCTGGTTAGAAAAGGGAAGCACGGGTACAGGCACTGCTGTAGAAACATCAAATCCTAAAGGGAGAGGTATCTGGGCCAAAGCTAATGGGTGGGGCTGGCCGGGATGCTCCAGTAACCCACTCGAAGGTTCCACGATAGGGCGTGGCCAGAGGCGGAGCCTCGCCGCGCTTGCGTCGTTATAAGCGGGGGCGGAGGAGGACTCGGGGGTTCGTGTGTGGAGTCTTGGGTCCGGACTGCGTCGCTGCTCGCCGTCATCTCTCTCCATCGTCCGACCACGTGGAAGATCTCCTGCGGCTTCCATCACCCTCCCCAGCTCGCCGTCAACCAGTGGCGTGGCCGAGTGTGGATGGTGGAACCACGCTGAGTGATCGGCCGTGTGTGTGTAGCCCGTAGAGACGCTAACATCCAGTGTTGTGAGAGATAAGCTGTTGTGCCCGTATATGAATGAAAGAAGTACCCTCTACACGACGTGTCGCGGAAGTCGCTCATTACACATGTAAGACTCACAAACATCCATACTCAGAGACCCATAGATTCCAACAGACATCCATAGACTCCAACACACACACGCACATAGACTCACACAGCGACCTTATAGGCTCACACAGAGACCCATAGCCTCACACAGAGATCCATACATTCAAAGAGACCCAAAAACTCACACCGAAATCCATAGATTCGTAGAGGCCAATAAGGATAAAAATAAAAAAGTATTTATTTTGTACTGAAGGACTCTAACGAGTGATAAAGATCTTTTTCACATGTCCATTCGGGCGGATCAAAATGTAACAACAAAAATAGAATACAAAATACGACAGGAGAGGTAAACACATTATTTACAAATATACAAATGAAACTAAACATTTTTTTTATCTTACCACAGACCCCTTAGACTCAAAGAAACCTAAACTCCTAAATTACTAACCCTCTAAACCTCTAGAATCAAAACCCATAAACCTGCTAAACCTCGAAACACCTAACCCTCTAAAGCTATAACTCTCTAAAGCCATAACCTTCTAAAACATAAAACTCTACCCTTAACCCTCTCATCCTCAAAACCGTAACTTTCTAAAACCCTCAATCCCTAACCGAAATCCCAAATCATCTAAACCCCAACACTCTTAAACACCTAAACTTCTAGACCCCTAACTCTCTAAACCCATATTATCCTCAAATACTAACCGTCTCAACATCTAACTCTTTAAACCCTCTAAACACCTAACCCTCTAATCTCATAATAAAGTGTTTTTTGGGTAAGTTCATGTAAATGTCAATGCGTCGTTACACCCGCCACCACCCGACAGCCAATTAATACATTTTATCACGTGACCAAAAAAATGCCAATTTGTTTCTACTTTAGGGCACCGCTGTGTTGGAGACTAACCCAAAAAAAACTTTATTGCAGATAATATTAAGTGTAGGTGTTAAACCCTCTCATCCCTGGCCCTATAACCCCTAAATTATTTAAACCAGTAACCCTTGAAAATCCTCAAACCTATAACCTTCTAAATCCCTAAACACCCCAAAATCTCTAAACTCCTAAAACCGATAACATTATAAACGACTAAACTCCTAAACCTCTAAACCACTAAACCTCTAACAATCGAAATCCATATACTCTATACACCTCTAAACACCTAACTTTCTAAACCCCTCACCATCTAAAACACTAACCCTCAAAACACCTAAACCTCTAACCCTCTAAAACCCCTAACTCTTTCAACCCCTAACCTTCTATACCTTTAAAACCCAACCCTCTAAACCCTCTTAAACACCTAACCATCTAAACCCCTAACCTTATAAACTCTAACCTATAACGCTAAATCCCCAACCTAAATCCCAACCCATCTAAACTCCAATCCTCTAAACCAGAGGTTCCCAACCTCCAGGCCACGGACCACTACCGGTCCGTGGCATGTTAGGGACCGGGCCGCACAGCAGGAGGTGAGCGGTGGGCAAGCGAGCGAAGCTTCATCTGTATTTACAGCCTGCTCATCGCTC
Organism: Lethenteron reissneri; assembly: GCF_015708825.2. Classification (NCBI taxonomy): domain Eukaryota; kingdom Metazoa; phylum Chordata; class Hyperoartia; order Petromyzontiformes; family Petromyzontidae; genus Lethenteron; species Lethenteron reissneri. The sequence continues at coordinate 14,358 of NW_026892145.1, forward strand.
GCATTACTGCCTGAGCTCCGCCTCCTGTCAGATCAGCAGCAGCATTAGAACCCTACTGTAAACTGCGCATGCGAGGGATCTAGGTTGCACACTCATGAGAAGTCAGAATCCGACACTTATTTTAGTCCGCGCGTAGCCCGCCCACTTCCGTCTGCGCCTCTTTCCCGTACTGCGCAGTTTTGGTAAGCTCACAAGCTAACCCTAGCCAAAATGAGTAAAAAAACAAACATCGCTGGAGAGCTTCTTTGAAAAGGGGGAAAGACCCAATGATGAACCCCCCCCCCCCCCCCTCTGGTCCGTGAAAAAATTGTCTTCCACGAAACCGGTCCCTGGTGCCAAAAAGGTTGGGGACCACTGCTCTAAACCACTCACCCTCTAAACCCCAAAACCACTAAAACCATAACCCTTTACAACCCCAACCCTCTCATACCATAATAAAGGTTTGTTGGGTTAGATTGTGTAAATGTGTCGTTAAACCCGCCACCATCCGACAGCCAATTAGTAAATCTTGATTTGAAGCTTTTGTGACTGCAGGAATTCATACTCTTTGGTTTATTCGGTAAAGTAAGTAGTTAGAAATAAAATAAATTACGACGTTTCGATCGCAATACAAGCGGTCGTCATCAGGCAAAGGAGTCGGCCTCTAAAGGCAAACAGTTTATAAGGGTTTGGGATGGGTGTTGCCCAAGTGTATCAGCAGCACCAGGAGCATTGGTGGTACACAAGTGCCAATGCAGCAAAAATGCCAATGCAGAAACAATGCCAATGCAGCAGCAATGCGAATGTAGCAGCAATGTGAATGCAGCAACAATGCCAATGCAGTGGGTGAGAGAGCTGCCGTGGCAAGAGGTTACATAGGTAAGAAAGGGGGGAGGAGCAAGGGGGGAGAGAGAGAGGGAGGGGGGGGGTGTAGGAAGATGGGGGGGGGGGCGTGAGCGCTAAGGGGATAGAGGACGTGAAGCCTGGGGGGGGGGGAAGTGGGCGGGGATGCAAGTGGGAGGCTGGGAACGCTGGGAATGCGGGGGGGGGGGGGGGGGAAATAACTCGGAAAAAATAGACGAGTACCCGGCAGATATGATGGAACAACCATAAACAATTAAGGTTTTACCTGGTTAATAACATCCTTCCAATGATTGCTCAATTTGTATCCATCTTCTCGGTTAAAGTTATGTCTATGTTTATATATCTGGATGGCTTCATGAACAAACCTTTGATAGTAGCCCGAAGGTTTGCAGAGTACCTTGGTTTCAGAAAAAACTATATCATGCGAGCCCACAGCGTTATAACAATGGTCAACCATGGCAGAGGTATTGGTTCTGCCGTGTTTCAGATCTCCCTTGTGTTCGCGAACACGGTCCGAGACATGTCGTTTTGTTTTCTCAATGTAGCTGCTACCGCAGGTACAAATCAGTTTGTAGACTCCAGATGGGATTAGATCATGGATTAAGAAGGTACTCCACATCGGCCAATCGTCTCCACTATCAACTCACCTACCTACAAACTGGCCCGTTTTCTGTCTGATACCTTGCTTTCATTCATGGGCAAGACTACCTTAGTAGTACATAACAGCTCACTTGGTCTCTCTAATCAAGGACATTTCACTGTCCCCAGATGATTTGCTCATCAGCTTTGATGTAGTTTCTCTGTTGTTCAAGGTTCCTGTACCTGACACTTTAGCAATAATTGAAGATTTAGTCCAACATGGACTGAATCTTGATGTACCTACTCTGGTTAGGCACTGCCTTACCAACACTTACTTCACTTGAAATGGTACTTTTTACAAACAAAATGAAGGTACCCCCATGGGTTCCCCCTCATCACCAGTGATAGCGAATGTTTTCATGGAGAAATTTGAAACAGATGACATCCAGACATCCACCCTATGTCCTTCCTTGTGGAAGAGATATGTAGATGACACTTTCGTCATTTCGCCACATCAATTCCATACACCCATCCGTCAAATTCACCATGGTAGTGGAGAAGGATGGTAAGCTACCATTCCTGGATGTTTTGTTTGAGAAGAGACCTGACGGCTCGTTGGGACACTGTCTACAGGAAAGCCACCCACACATATTCCTATCTGAAACCTGATTCCCACCACCATCCGGCACAGAATAATTCCCTCATCAAAACACTACACCATAGGGCCCACTGCATTTCCGACCAACACCACCTAGCCAGTGAACTGGAACACGTACACCAGGCCCTCAAGATGAATGGGTACTCGGATCGCATTATTCGCATAGCTGTTTCTCCAACCATGAAGAAACAACCCCCTGAGAAGCTAATCAAAACCATCACATTACCATACATAGCAGGTGTTACCAAAAAGATTTCCAAAATTTTAAACAAACACAAGATCTAGGTCCGATTCAATACAGTACACAAAATCCGTGATCTAATCCCATCTGGAGTCTACAAACTGAGTTGTACCTGCGGTAGCAGTTACATTGGGGAAACGAAACGACATGTCTCGGACCGTGTTCGCGAACACAAGGCAGATCTGAAACACATCAGAACCAATACCTCTGCCGTGGGTGAACATTGTTATAACGTTGTGGGCTCACATGATATAGTTTTTTTCCGAGACCAAGGTACTCTGCAAACCTTCGGGCTACTATCAAAGGTTTGTTCATGAAGCCATCCAGATATATAAACATAGACATAACTTTAACTGAGAAGATGGATACAAATTGAGCAATCATTGGAAGGATGTTATTAACCAGGTAAAACCTTAATTGTTCATGGTTGTTCTATCATATCTGCCGGGTACTAGTCTATTTTTCGGAGTTATTTCCCCCCCGCATCCCCAGCGTTCCCAGCCTCCCACCCACTTCCCCCAAGCTTCACGTCCTCTCTCCCCTTAACGGTAATGCAGCGCCCCCTCATACCCCTATCCCCCCTCTCTCTCTCCCCACTTGCTCCTCTACTCTTTCTTACCAATATAACATCTTGCCATAGCAGCTCTCTCGCCCACTACATTGGCATTGTTGCTGCATTGGCATTGTTGCTGCATTGGCATTGTTGCTTCATTGGCACTCGTGCACCGCCCATGCTCCTGGTGCTGTTGATACACTTGGGCTACGCTCATCCCAAACCCTTATAAACTGTCTGCGTTTAGAGGCTGACTCCTTTGCCTGATGACGACCGCTTGTGTTGCGATCGAAACGTCGTGATTTGTTTTATTTTATTTCTAATTACGTGACTTTACCAAAAGAACCAAAGACCAATTAGTAAAGTTTGTCACATGAACAAAAAGTGCCAATTCGTTTCTCCTTTAGCACACTGATGTGTTGGACTAACCCAAAAAAACCTTTATTATGGATAATATTAGTTGTGAAAGTCTAGGTGTTAAATCCTCTACACTCCTAACCCCTAAACCTCAATACCCTATAAACCTCTAACCCTCAAAACCCCTAAACTTCGAAAACCCAAATCTCCTAAACCCCAAACATCTAAATCCCTAAACTTATAACCCTCTAAAATCCAAACCCTCCAAACCAATAAACATCTAACAATCAAAACCCATACACTCTCTAAACTTCTTAAACACCTAACTCTCTAAACTCATAATCTTCTAAACCCTAACCCAATTAACTCCTAACCCTCTAAACCCCTCACTCTCGAAGCACCTATACCATAAAACCCTAAACCTCTGAACCCCGAAACTAAACCCCTAAAAAAACCCTAAACTCTAAAACCTATAACCTTCTAAATTTCTAACCCTCTAAACCACTAAACCTCTACATATCGAAACCCATAAAGCCTCTAAACCTTTAAACACCTAACTATTTAAATCTCTTAACCCATAATATTCTAAACCCTAACCTTCTAAAACCCTAACCCTCTGAACCCCTAACTCTTTAAGTCCATAAACCCCTAAAACAATGGGTGAGAGAGCTGCCGTGGCAAGAGGTTACATAGGTAAGAAAGGGGGGGAGGAGCAAGGGGGGAGAGAGAGAGGGGGGGGGGGGTGTAGGAAGATGGGGGGGGGGGGCGTGAGCGCTAAGGGGATAGAGGACGTGAAGCCTGGGGGGGGGGGGAAGTGGGCGGGGATGCAAGTGGGAGGCTGGGAACGCTGGGAATGCGGGGGGGGGGGGGAAATAACTCGGAAAAAATAGACGAGTACCCGGCAGATATGATGGAACAACCATAAACAATTAAGGTTTTACCTGGTTAATAACATCCTTCCAATGATTGCTCAATTTGTATCCATCTTCTCGGTTAAAGTTATGTCTATGTTTATATATCTGGATGGCTTCATGAACAAACCTTTGATAGTAGCCCGAAGGTTTGCAGAGTACCTTGGTTTCAGAAAAAACTATATCATGCGAGCCCACAGCGTTATAACAATGGTCAACCATGGCAGAGGTATTGGTTCTGCCGTGTTTCAGATCTCCCTTGTGTTCGCGAACACGGTCCGAGACATGTCGTTTTGTTTTCTCAATGTAGCTGCTACCGCAGGTACAAATCAGTTTGTAGACTCCAGATGGGATTAGATCATGGATTAAGAAGGTACTCCACATCGGCCAATCGTCTCCACTATCAACTCACCTACCTACAAACTGGCCCGTTTTCTGTCTGATACCTTGCTTTCATTCATGGGCAAGACTACCTTAGTAGTACATAACAGCTCACTTGGTCTCTCTAATCAAGGACATTTCACTGTCCCCAGATGATTTGCTCATCAGCTTTGATGTAGTTTCTCTGTTGTTCAAGGTTCCTGTACCTGACACTTTAGCAATAATTGAAGATTTAGTCCAACATGGACTGAATCTTGATGTACCTACTCTGGTTAGGCACTGCCTTACCAACACTTACTTCACTTGAAATGGTACTTTTTACAAACAAAATGAAGGTACCCCCATGGGTTCCCCCTCATCACCAGTGATAGCGAATGTTTTCATGGAAAATTTGAAACAGATGACATCCAGACATCCACCCTATGTCCTTCCTTGTGGAAGAGATATGTAGATGACACTTTCGTCATTTCGCCACATCAATTCCATACACCCATCCGTCAAATTCACCATGGTAGTGGAGAAGGATGGTAAGCTACCATTCCTGGATGTTTTGTTTGAGAAGAGACCTGACGGCTCGTTGGGACACTGTCTACAGGAAAGCCACCCACACATATTCCTATCTGAAACCTGATTCCCACCACCATCCGGCACAGAATAATTCCCTCATCAAAACACTACACCATAGGGCCCACTGCATTTCCGACCAACACCACCTAGCCAGTGAACTGGAACACGTACACCAGGCCCTCAAGATGAATGGGTACTCGGATCGCATTATTCGCATAGCTGTTTCTCCAACCATGAAGAAACAACCCCCTGAGAAGCTAATCAAAACCATCACATTACCATACATAGCAGGTGTTACCAAAAAGATTTCCAAAATTTTAAACAAACACAAGATCTAGGTCCGATTCAATACAGTACACAAAATCCGTGATCTAATCCCATCTGGAGTCTACAAACTGAGTTGTACCTGCGGTAGCAGTTACATTGGGGAAACGAAACGACATGTCTCGGACCGTGTTCGCGAACACAAGGCAGATCTGAAACACATCAGAACCAATACCTCTGCCGTGGGTGAACATTGTTATAACGTTGTGGGCTCACATGATATAGTTTTTTTCCGAGACCAAGGTACTCTGCAAACCTTCGGGCTACTATCAAAGGTTTGTTCATGAAGCCATCCAGATATATAAACATAGACATAACTTTAACTGAGAAGATGGATACAAATTTAGCAATCATTGGAAGGATGTTATTAACCAGGTAAAACCTTAATTGTTCATGGTTGTTCTATCATATCTGCCGGGTACTAGTCTATTTTCGGAGTTATTTCCCCCCCGCATCCCCAGCGTTCCCAGCCTCCCACCCACTTCCCCCAAGCTTCACGTCCTCTCTCCCCTTAACGGTAATGCAGCGCCCCCTCATACCCCTATCCCCCCTCTCTCTCTCCCCACTTGCTCCTCTACTCTTTCTTACCAATATAACATCTTGCCATAGCAGCTCTCTCGCCCACTACATTGGCATTGTTGCTGCATTGGCATTGTTGCTGCATTGGCATTGTTGCTTCATTGGCACTCGTGCACCGCCCATGCTCCTGGTGCTGTTGATACACTTGGGCTACGCTCATCCCAAACCCTTATAAACTGTCTGCGTTTAGAGGCTGACTCCTTTGCCTGATGACGACCGCTTGTGTTGCGATCGAAACGTCGTGATTTGTTTTATTTTATTTCTAATTACGTGACTTTACCAAAAGAACCAAAGACCAATTAGTAAAGTTTGTCACATGAACAAAAAGTGCCAATTCGTTTCTCCTTTAGCACACTGATGTGTTGGACTAACCCAAAAAAAACCTTTATTATGGATAATATTAGTTGTGAAAGTCTAGGTGTTAAATCCTCTACACTCCTAACCCCTAAACCTCAATACCCTATAAACCTCTAACCCTCAAAACCCCTAAACTTCGAAAACCCAAATCTCCTAAACCCCAAACATCTAAATCCCTAAACTTATAACCCTCTAAAATCCAAACCCTCCAAACCAATAAACATCTAACAATCAAAACCCATACACTCTCTAAACTTCTTAAACACCTAACTCTCTAAACTCATAATCTTCTAAACCCTAACCCAATTAACTCCTAACCCTCTAAACCCCTCACTCTCAAAGCACCTATACCATAAAACCCTAAACCTCTGAACCCCGAAACTAAACCCCTAAAAAAACCCTAAACTCTAAAACCTATAACCTTCTAAATTTCTAACCCTCTAAACCACTAAACCTCTACATATCGAAACCCATAAAGCCTCTAAACCTTTAAACACCTAACTATTTAAATCTCTTAACCCATAATATTCTAAACCCTAACCTTCTAAAACCCTAACCCTCTGAACCCCTAACTCTTTAAGTCCATAAACCCCTAAAACAATAGCCATCTAAACACCTAAACCTCTAAACCCCTTACCCTTTAAAACCCTCCCTCTAAACCCTTAAACCCATCATCCTCTAAACCTGTCAACCCATAAACTTAGTCCAATAAGTATCGAACCCTCTAAACTTCCAACCCTCTAAACCCATCACCCTCTAAACCCCTATAGCCCTAAATCCCTATACCCCTAAACCCCTAACCCTCTTAAACCACTAACCCTCTGTGTGGAGTATGTTGGGTAGTGGGTATCACGCTGTGGGTGGGTGCAGGGTGTGTGTGGTGGGTGGAGGGTATCACAGGGTGGGTGCAGGGTGTGGGTGGTGGGTGGAGGGTGTGTGTGGTGGGTGCAGGGTGTGTGTGGTGGGTGCAGGGTGTGTGTGGTGAGTGGAGGGTTTCACAGGGTGGGTGGGTGCAGGGTGTGTGTGGTGGGTGCAGGGTGTGTGTGGTGAGTGGAGGGTTTCACAGGGTGGTGGGTGCAGGGTGAGTGTGGTGGGTGCAGGGTGTGGGTGGTGGGTGGAGGGTATCACAGGGTGGGTGGGTGCAGGGTGAGTGTGGTGGGTGGAGGGTATCACAGGGTGGGTGGGTGCAGGGTGAGTGTGGTGGGTGCAGGGTGTGGGTGGTGGGTGGAGGGTATCACAGGGTGGGTGGATGCAGGGTGTGGGTGGTGGGTGCAGGGTGAGTGTGGGGGATACAGGGTATCACAGGGTGGGTGGATGCAGGGTGTGGGTGGTGGGTGCAGGGTGTGTGTGGTGGGTGCAGGGTGAGTGTGGTGGGTGCAGGATGTGCGTGGTGGGTGCAGGGTGAGTGTGGTGGGTGCAGGGTGAGTGTGGTGGGTGCAGGGTATCACAGGGTGGGTGGATGCAGGGTGTGGGTGGTGGGTAGAGGGTATCACAGGGTGGGTGGATGCAGGGTGTGGGTGGTGGGTGCAGGGTGTGTGTGGTGGGTGCAGGGTGAGTGTGGTGGGTGCAGGGTATCACAGGGTGGGTGGATGCAGGGTGTGGGTGGTGGGTTCAGGGTGAGTGTGGTGGGTGCAGGGTGTGTGTGGTGGATGCGGGTTATCACTGACTGGGTGGGTGCAGGGTGTGTGTGGTGGGTGCAGGGTGAGTCTGGTGGGTGCAGGGTGAGTGTGGTGGATGCAGGGTGAGTGTGGTGGGTGCAGGGTGAGTGTGGTGGGTGCAGGGTATCACAGGGTGGGTGGGTGCAGGGTGAGTGTGGTGGATGCAGGGTGTGTGTGGTGGGTGCAGGGTATCACAGGGTGGTTGGGTGCAGGGTGAGTGTTTTGAGTGTGGTGAAAGTCGTCAGGGTTCACACCAATCCACCACCTCTACCACCCCTACTGTGCAGTGGACCGGCCACCACAAAGCAGCACACGTCGGAGGAGTGAGCGGATGGCTCTCCCTATGCGGGCCAGGCTCCCTTGCTTCCTCTTCTCCTGCTGTACCATCAACTCCTCCACCAGGGTCTCCTGTACCACCAACTCCTCCACCAGGGTCTCCTCAAGTACTACCAACTTCTCCACCAGAGTCTCCTGTACCACCAACTCCTCCACCAGCGTCTCCTCAAGTACCACCAACTCCTCCACCAGAGTCTCCTGTACCACCAACTCCTCCACCAGAGTCTCCTGTACCACCAACTCCTCCAACAGGGTCTCCTTCTGTATCTCCAACTCCTCCACCAGCGTCTCCTGTACCACAAACTCCTCCACTAGGGTCTCCTGTACCACCAACTCCTCTACCAGCGTCTCCTCAAGTACCACCAACTCCTCCACCAGAGTCTCCTGTACCACCAACTCCTCCACCAGAGTCTCCTGTACCACCAACTCCTCCACCAGCGTCTCCTGTACCACCAACTCCTCCACCAGAGTCTCCTGTACCACCACTCCTCCACCAGCGTCTCCTGTACCACCAACTCCTCCACCAGCGTCTCCTGTACCACCAACTCCTCCACCAGCGTCTCCTGTACCATCAACTCCTCCACCAGCGTCTCCTCAAGTACCACAAACTCCTCCACCAGCGTCTCCTCCTGTACCACCAACTCCTCCACCAGAGTCTCCTCTTGTACCACCAACTCCTCCACCAGAGTCTCCTCCTCCTCCAGCACCACCAGCTCCTCCACCATGGTCTCTTCTTCCTCCACAACCTTCAACTTCTCTTTAGAGGCCTGGGCGAGCAAGGAGGATGGGCGCTGTGCCGGCTCCACTCTGTGAAGAGATGCGCACGACACCGTTCCAACTTCCTGCTCCAGCAGAAATCAGTCCCCCCCATCCCCCCCATCGTCTATGGGTGGACTAACTGTGTGCCGCAGAAGATTAACCCAGCTAATTAACAGTGCCGCAATAATGCAGCATACCTTTGCCCACCGTGAGTCTGGTTACAAAATGGGCATTAGTCTGGCGGTGTCTCAGTGGATGAAGGGCAACTTGGGAAAGATGTTGCCGCTTCATTATCTGTCCTCACCCAGAAACCAATTATGGAAAAATAAATCCGTATATAACCGAATCTACACGTTCTCTTTGGCTGGAACTCACAGCCAGAGAGGACCTGGGTTTGATTCCCATACGTGGGCCACTTTTTCTGTGTGGAATGTGGAGTGTGTTCTACCAACCACCCTACCCTGCCTGCCCCCCCCCCCCCTGCATGGGTTCCCAGAATCAGAATCTTTCTTTAAACTGGATGAAGAGGAGTCTGATGAGCTATGAAGCTCTTCTTTCACAGATGTCCAGTCAAGTCACAGGGTCAGCAGGTTATAACAACAAACAAAACAAAAGGAGTCCAAAGTATACCAAAAAAAAGCGTATAAATACAAATGGCTTAAGTAAATAAAATCCTGTCAGTTTTTCAACACTAAATGCAAGCTTGTGCAACGCAGTGAAACAGCAACAAAAACAGCCTCACACCACACCAAGACAACACAATCCTTCAATAAAATTGCAAATTAAAATTTCACTTCCATTCCTCTGGGTTTGGCAACTGAACCCTCACAAACACGCTGTGCAACCAGTGTTGGATGGACATCTCCACCAGTGTTGTAAATTGAACCTCCAAATAACTCGATTGGGATCGTACAGTAGCAGTACATTTGTTCTGTACTGCAAAATACTTGGCAGGACCCTCCTGAAAAAAGTATTGAGACTGAGTGAGGCTATTGCTGGCTAAATAAGCGTAGAAGTAGTAGCAATGAAGATAACTAGATATTAAACACACACACACACAGGAGCAGAGTCGTCCCCCGGGTACGGTGTACAGGGGGTGACCACCCCGGGCCCCGCGCTTTGGGGGGCCCTGCGGTTCGATGTCACGGTGTCAGGCGTAATACTTCCGTTTAACACGTAGGCTATCGCTCCAGATTGGCTCACAAGTGATGACATCACATTTATCACTCTATTTAAGACCGAAAGAGGAGGATTTCTCCACGATTCGTAAGCCCACACGGTGTAACTTGCTCCAGGCCCCGCACCCCCCTATAGACTGCCATGACCACTGGACAAGCAGATGGTGGCTTACCGTCGCTCAGCAGCTCCAGAGTGCTTCACACTGCCAGGAGCAGCAGCGGTGGTGGTGGTGGCTTTGCTGGCCGTGGTGGTGCTGGTGGCCGCAGTCCGGAGCCAGTTATGAGCCAGCGCCTGCACTGGCGTCATACGACAATTCGGATCCCATCTGTTGAGAGATGCACGGGGGACACACGCGGCCACGTGGTGAGAGAGGCATGGTGAGAGCTTTGATGTTCCTTCCCTTCTCCCACGAGGTCCAGGAATGCACAGCAGCAGCGGAAGCCACAGTAGCAGTGGCAGTCCTCTAATGCCCAGCAGCGGCTTGGACAGACCTCCCACTCCTCTACAGAGGGCTAACTCCACAGAGGGCCAGTGGTACCGCTTATTGGCAGGTCCACTCAGCTCCACGTCTTCCTGGTGATCGGTGGAGAGCGGTCGCCAATCAATTGGAGAGGGGAATCCTCGTGGGGAGGGGGTGGGAGTGGTGGGTGGTTCTTACCGCAAACAGGAGCTGATGAATTCGACAAACTCCGGGTCATCGCTTTTGAGCACCCTGTGAAGTGGGAAGCTCCCCGGAACCCTTTTCTTGCTTGGGCAGAACATCTTCCCCCGATGGTCTGCAGGATCCATGCACAGCGGAAGAGACGAAGTCACCAACCACCACATCGCCCATCTACCCACTTACTGACCGATTCATCAACCCACTCATCCACCTACCCACCCATACACTCTTCCACCTACCCAATCGCTCACTCACCTATCCACCTACCCACTCACCCACCCACTCATCTACCCACCCACCCTCTCGCTGACCCACTCACCCAACCACTCACCCATTCGCCCAATTACCCAACAACCTACTCGCCTACTCACCCACATACCCATCCACTTGCCCACACACCCATTTACCCACCCACATACCCAAGTAATGTAAAATACAAAGACGCCCCCTCCAAAACAAAATAACAACAGCCTGAGGCCACTCCCTAAAACTGAATCCGGTCTGTCATTCACCCCACGCTTCAACTCACCAAAGAACTGCGTTCTGTCGGGTGCTCCATTCACCATGTACCTCGGAGGCATCCCCAGAATCTGCACATGGTTGACATGAAGACAAAGGTCACCCGTATAGCTTCGGCACACTGTCGGGACAAGTGCTGTTAGATCGAGTAGCAAAATTAGCAGCGTTTGTTGAGGGCCAGCACTGTGGCACAGAGAGACAGGAGTGGCGGCTGATTTCAGCCGCATCATCTCTCCATAACAAAAAGGCTCAGTCCCTTTTACACGCACCTTTACATCATCCGCACCTAGTTTACACAACAGAGGCTCATTCCTAACAGCGTGCTTCAGCCGCACCGAACCTCACAAAAATAATATTCAGGGCCTACCTTGGCTCCTCCCACCCTCAACCAGTATATATATACAAGGACTGTTTCTTGGAATTTCTCTCACTTGATACAGCTATCGTGCTGTGAATGTTCCACCTGAAGATGGAGGCTTGTGTTGCCTCTGAAACTTCGTGATTTTTATTTTATTTTTATTTTACTTTTATAAATTTTTTCATTTTTTACCTACGTGACTTTACCGAAAAAACCTAAGAATATGAATCCTTGCAGTCACGAAAGCTTCAAATCTAGAATTGACCCAGATACTTTACACACTCCACCAGGTACTCAGTTGAGGCTGTCTCGAACTAGAGGAGGCCCAGGACCAGTTCAGACAATCGTCACTGGTGTTGCCCATGAGCTGGAATCAACCTCAGTTTCTAGCACAGCAGGCTGACCGCTACACTACCGCTCCCCCACACAAACAAGACACACACGTGTACACGCAACATACGACGGCCGTTATTCACAGATCACCAATTGGCCACCCCCCCTCCTCCCACCCCCATAGCCCACGACTCCAAGGAAAGAGAGGGGGATCACGAGCGGACAGACGCCGTGTGGGAAATACCTCTATGCAGCGCGGGAGGTGATCTTCGTGGCTGTTGGACCGGAATAATTCCCTGCCCGTCGCCAACTCAGCCACCGTGCAGCCCAGCGCCCACATATCCACTCCACATGTCAAGCTATAGCCCAGCAACAGCTCCGGAGCCAAGTATTCTAGGGTGCCACCAACATTCATAGCTGTACAAAAATCACAAGGACAACAAACATATGTGCGTGTGTACACACTGTGTCTTAAACAGCATCATCATCATGCACATAAACAGTCACATGTACAGACACTAAGATACTCACACACAGACACACTCAGACAGACACTGACATATAGACACTCACACGGACGCAGAGAGACCCATGCACAAAGACAGCCATACAGACACCCACACGCAGACACTCACACACCCAGGTGAGGTCACTCACGTTGACTTTCCACGAAAAAGCTCGTGCCAAAGTCCGTGATCCTCACGGTGCCAGTCACGGTGTCTTTGACGAGAACATTTTCCTGGAGGATGGGTAGAATGAATTCAAGCTCAGAGGTTATGCCGATATCATTCAGCCAGCAGTGGATCAATCACATACCACGACACACGCTAAACAGGGGAACTAGATGAGGCATAGCCTTGTCGACAAGCGTCAGTCAAGTGCAATATTCACTGTTTTCTGACAGCTGTCACTGGGGGGTGCCCCTTTCAAATATGTCAAAATTGTAGATGTGAGTAGAGGCGTGTCACGTTCAAAGCACTCTCAGGCACCATCAAAGTGAAGGGGGGTGGCTCTATTGACAACCGATTGCCGTTGCTCCAACAGGAGAGCTGCATGGAGCTCACAGCTGGATGAGTGCCCGTTAACGAGTTACAGACAAAAAGCCACACACAAGAGAGTGCACGGATTCTGTGACGCTTTCCACTGGACCTTTGTCTTAGGCCTTTTATCAATTTGCAAATTGGAATTCGATAACGAACAGTTGTCAGGCCAAAATGCACATTTCGCACGTTTTGAAAATTGTTATTTTTGACTCCGTTTCATGTCTCCCAGGGTTTGGGGCAATGCTGATCAACGTTACCGGTTTTCTCCCTGGTGAGTCCCCAAGAGCGACACGACTCTACACTATAGTTAAATTCATACCAGATCACATTCACCAGAGGAGCATGGCCCTGCCTCCTTCCAGTGAGATGGGCAGAGCTTACATATCGACCTTGTGACCAACATGGCCGGTTTTCTCTGTGGAACGAGTCCTCAATAAAGATACACCTCTGCAATCTTAATTTGTAGCTTTCGTGACTGCAGGAATTACTCTTTGGTTCTTTCGGTAAAGTCACATACAAAGCTTGCGTACTTTGTCACCCGTTGTCCTACTCATTGACATGCTAATTTTTTCTCTAACCCCTCCCTCTCTCCGCCCCCACCCCCCTCTCTCTATTTAAGGCCTCGTCACAGAAACGTTCTCTCTCTGTGTGCCGATGTGTGTTCTCTCTATGTATCTTTGCGATGTCTGTCTGCTTATATGTCTGTCTATAGTTTGGTGGTTAGATTTGTGTTGCTATTTCTTTTATACCTGATGACGATTGCTTGTGTTGCAATCGAAACGTCGTATGCTATTATTTTATTTCTTATTTTATCTTTATACGTGACTTTACCGAAAGAACCAAAGAGTGATACACCTCTGCACCAAATTGAAAGCTGAACGCTGTGTCCACTCACAGGCTTGATGTCCGCGTGGACGATTTTCCTGGAATTGATGTGGCGCAAGAACTTGAGGATGCCCCTGGTGTAGGTTTTCACCATCGCCATGTCCAACCGCCGGAGCCCCGCATTCCTAATCACTTCATGAAGGCTCTCCCTGTGAGAGAGGCAGAAGCAGCAACAAAAACACGGCATCAGTACCATCCCCTACAATGCTGCACTGATTCTGATAACGATAATCACGTTCATATTGTACGTTCACGTGCACGTTTATGACCAATATTAAGAGTTATAGTTCCGTGTGGGTTGAGGTCGTCAATTTGCCCATAAACCAAATCAGTTGGCATATCTGCCCACTTGACAACTTGATTTCATTGGCTTTGTTGCCGGGTAGTGGAGGGTTATCCATTGGGAGAAGATAAAAACTCAACACAGCGATTTTCGCCGAGAGGCACAAGCATCACCACTGCCATGCAGCCACCCTGCTGATTGAGTGGAGGCGTGGGTCGGTGAAAGTGGCAGGGCTAATGGAGGAAAGACAAGTGGCCTCCAATGCACCCGTGGCACATGGCAGCTCCACAGGATTACAATGCATGGGTGGTGGCGTGGGCATCTCAACATTAACAGCTTACTCTTTGGTTCTTTCGGTAAAGTCACGTATAAAGATAAAATAATAAATGTAATAATAGCATACTACGACGTTTCGATTGCAACACAAGCAATTATCATCAGGTATAAATGAAATGAAATAGCAACAAAAATCTAACCAGAAAACTATAGACAGACATATAAGCAGACAGATATCACCAAAATACATATGGTTGTCTATAGTTTTATGGTTAGATTTTTGTTGCTATTTCATTTATACCTGATGATGATTGCTTGTGTTGCAATCAAAACGTCGTAGTATGCTATTTAATTTATTATTTTATCTTTATACGTGACTTTACCGAAAGAACCAAAGAGTAATTCCTGCAGTCACGAAAGCTCCAAAATTAAGAATTAACAGCTTGCCGCGGTGGCGAGATGACATCTCCCCCGCCTGGTATGGAGGAGGTCCTAGGTTTGATCCCGACCGTGATGCCTGTAGATTTGGAGATTGCATGTTCTCCCCATGGGCATGTGAATTTTTCTGTGGGTCCACTGGTTTTCCCTTCCACATTAATAATCAAAATGCTACTTTTAGATTTAAAGCTTTCGTGACTGCAGGGATTCATCTTCTTGGTTCTTTCGGTAAAGTCACGTAGAATGGAAATAATAAAATAATAAAAATAAAACATAATAAAATAATTCTCACAACGTTTCGGTCACAACGCAAGCAGCCGTCATCAGGTGAAGAACAGGTCTGTCGGGGAGACAGAGTCTGTCTACGTGACTTTACCGAAAGAACCAAGAAGAAAAATGCTACTTTGATAAGCTTTTATTTGTGGTCTGGTCGCTTCTAAAAAATAACGAAAGTTTGTTTAAGTTAGTTAACCACGTTATTGGCGGAGGGGGGGGGGGGCATGCAGTACATACTTCAACAGCTCCATGACGATACAGTAGTGTCCTCTGAAATGAAATATGTTCAGGACTTTGATGACGTTGAAATCTTCATCACTGCCCTCGTCCTGAAGTTCCAGAGCTATCTGGAGCTCCATCTTCTGGTATGTTTCCTGCTTGGAGCTGCACAGAGGAAGTCCACAAATGAAGAGCCTACATTTGCTTAAGGGATATCCAGAGCCAAATGAAATTCTGAATAAAATAATTTAATATGAATTCACCAGGTCTAACAGCACCAGGAGTTCCAGTAGCACACTCGACTATCATTGGTGAGGAGCTCCCACAGAGGGAGCAGGAGCCGACGTAGGGCACCCAATAGGATTTGGAAGTGAAGAGCCATTCAAATCGGATTGGTCATTTGAGAAATCTAAATGCAAACGCATGTTAACACAACGCATTCTCACTTCAATATGCCTCTTCCATTCGGGCACACTTTTCGCATAACGCGGAATGTGCCCGTAATAACACGAACGCGCCCATTGCAACACGGAACGCTTCTCGTTATAACGTAGAACACGCCTGTTAAAGCACGGAACACGCCCGTTATAACACGATCTGTGAGTAGTCGACAACAAACTACTTTCTTGAGCTGCAATGATACATTACTCGCAATGATAAAGTAACGTGACAGCATACCCTCAGTCATTGGTCTCGTCATCTCAAGGTGTATGAGTGCATTGTATCTCGCCAAACATTATTATTACATTATTTATGGGGAAATTACTTTCGCTCAATACTTTTTTTGCTGAACGCGGAACTTTTCAGGAATGTATCTACAGCATTAAATGAGGAATTCCCGTAATGTGCACGTAATCTTTCAGCAATGGGATGTTTTGCCCCAATATTAGTTTACTCTGTGTGTGTGTATATTAAGCTTTAGGGAGGAAAAATCTGAGAACCCAGAAGGAACTGATGCAGAACAGGGGTAGAACATGCAGACTCCATACAGGAGGGCACCCGAATCAGGAGTCGAACCCAGGCTCCCCTTCTCGCTTTGATGCACGATTGTCACCGCTGCATCGCACGGCTGCCCGTGGCAACGGACTTAACAACAACATCGGCCTCATGACGGTGCGGCTCTGAAGTCTTACCTCGATGGTGACACCAGGATCTTGATGGCCACCAGGATGTTTCTTTTGTGATCAAGGCATTGGATCACCTGGCCTTGACCTCCTTCTCCAATCTTCTTCAGCACCTCATAGCGATAGCGGAGGTGCTCATGCCGGAACTGCACAAAAGGTACAATCATTTAAAGTGAATATAATTAAAATCACAAAATTTAAGAAGCGAGAATGTATATTCTTTGGGTCTTTTGGTAAAGTCACGTACATAGATTCAAAGAAAATAACAAAAAACTAAAAACAATCAAAGGGTTGCCGGGTGAAAATTATCATGTTAATGACAGATTAGTATGTTCATGGAATATCGCAGAGCTGCAACCGAGAGGTCGACACGCAAAGTGGCTGTGTTAGTGTGAAAGCGCAAGTTTGAAATGGGCATAAAGCACGACTATCATCAGAAGGTGGTAGGATGGGAAGATCATAGCCAATTGTGACTTAAACAGGTTGGTAATGTCCTTCCAATGATTACTCAGTTTGTACCCATCTTCTTGGTTTAAATTGTGTCTGTGTCAATAAAAATGGATGGCTTCATGAAGTAATCTTTGTTGATAGCCAGTGGGCTTGCAAAGTACCTTCGTCTTGGAGAAATAAATTTCGTGTGAGACCACCGCATTAAAACAATGATCAGCCACGGCTGAGGTATTGGTCCTACCGTGTTTCAGATCCTACCTAGTTTCAGATTTGACTTATGTTCACGAACATCAGTCAGATCTGAAACTGTCGGGTTGGCTGCCCACCACTTGCATTAATATTGGCTGCTGACATTTGGGCAATGCCCATTTCAAACCCTAATAAACAGTTTCCCTTTGTAAGCTAACCCCCCTTTTCCTGAAGACGACCGATTGTGTTGCGATTGAAACGTAGTTTTAGTTTTTGGTTATTTTCTTTGAACCTATCTACGTGACTTTACCGAAAGACCCAAAAAATATGAATTCTTGCAGTCACGAAAGCTTTAAGTCAAGACTTAAGTGAGAATGTCATTTTCTAATGTATTTTCTGTAATGATTACGCTTTCTAAAATCTGTCGTTGTGGAATGTTCTGATGTTTGCTGGCTCAGTCTCCCTTCAAAATAGAGCTTCTTAGCTGAATGGGCTTTACTCGCGATAAAAAATTCTGATTCTGAAGTGCATTGGTGTGTGTGATAGCCCTGGTTGGTACTTCAGGTGCAATAACAAGAAGCCACAAACCCCGCTACCGATGGGCCCTGTGACCGCCCTCACAACTGGTGTTTTGTTGCGAGCCTCACCAGAATGTAATTTCGTTCTTGGTCGTCGTATCCATCATTGTTGCATCCCTCAGATTTGTTGCAAAGTGCAAAGTACCACACTTCCTGCATGGCTGCGAGTTCTAGCTTCTCACGGTGGGTCAAGTGAGGGCCAAAGAGAGCCATGATTTCTGCAGACATGAGAATAACAACAACATCTGTGTGATCCCAAAGTTGAGCAATTTGTAGGAAAATATTACAGGATTGGGATGTTTTGGCCAATACCAGTTATGTCTGTATGTATGTTCAACTTCTTTTGCACCGTACTTAGCCAATTTTGCCAAATGGAAGGACATTAAACTAAACATGAAACGTCCTAAAGAAAGTAGTTTTCAATCTAGATGATTTAAAAGTGTATAGCTCCAGTGGCTTCCTAATATCGGAAGTGCATCTGAAAGCGTGTGATGTGCTGAGGCCAGAGCACAGATAATCATCCCCATGCAACATGGCCACCATGATGCAGTCCCCCATGCAACATGGCTACCATTAAGTCCCGCATGCAACACTGCCAACATGAAGTCCCTCATGCAACGTGGCCACCTGGATATCACCCATGCATCATGGCCGCTATGAAATCTCCAATGCATCACGGCCACTGTGACATCCACCATGTAACATGGCCATTGTGATGTTCCACCATTCACCATGGCCCTCTGTGACGTCCCTCATTACTGTTCTTACCTTGCGGTGATTTGTTGCAGATGGAGGCGGTGCCCTCTGAGGACAGCGCACTCCACGTGGTGCAAGATTCGCCCTTACTCCTCGCCTCTCTAGCTCGGCTCATCTACACACACACAAAGACAAAGGTCCACCACGTAAACTTTAGCAAGATGTTGAGGAAAGTGCAGGAGGCGAGCACTGAGCCAGGATCTCTGAGATCCTGGGCTCCACAAACAGGAGGGTCCTGCCAAGATGTTGTGTCAGTTCTCAGCGTTGGGATATTTGGCCAATATCTGATGTCACACTTGGGTATTACAATGAGACACGTGTGGATTTAGAGGACACACACAGGTTAATGGCATCCTTCAAACTGTTAAGAGAAGAGGGGCCTGGGCCAGGACATGCCACGGCCAGGAGGAACAACGATGGCCGATGGTCAAGAAGAATAACGGAGCTGCAGCCAAGTATCGGAGCACGTTTGAGAGGACAGCTTCCAGAAAGATGGAGTGACAAAATCGGTGCTTGGTGGATTATGCCATTGCAGGATCGTGAGGGGTAGCAGGAACTCAGGGAAGGAGGCCTTCATCCAGTAGTGGATAATAAAAGTACTGTAGATTATTCACGTGTAGACAGGCAGGTACACAGACAGGATCTCGGGGGAGATACTCTGATAGATGCACACACACTCAGGCAGGCAAGTCGATGTACACTCAGGTATATGGATAGCGACAGGTAGCCACACTCAGAGTGGAGAGCACACGTCCATCAATACTTCACCACACGAGTCGAAGAGCCACACGTACCTCCATGGTAGCAACTTGCAGAGCAGGGTGCACAGATCTCACAGCGTCTCTCGCACAGTCCGGGTCTCTGCGTGCGGAGCAGGAGACGAAGGCGAGGATCACAAAGAGTCGAGGGGGAGTGAGGGCTTCCAGATCTCAACACGAGTCAAGTCACAACGCGGGCTTACATCCTCACCATGAACCCACATCATCAACACAGACTCACATCATCACCACTCACTCACAAGACGAAATACAAAAACAACAACAACCGACATTCGCCACTAAGTAGGGGTGATGACACCACGGCGTCTGTACCGGGCCAGGTGCACTTTTAGTCCACGTGAAGTGTCGAAGGCTGACAAGACGTCACGGGATAGACCCAGGTTCCAAAGGTTGGCTGAGATGACTGGCAGATACACCAGCTGTATCCCCAACTGTGCCAACTTGTTGAATTTTATCCGCTACTCGCTGTGAGCGTCACTCCTCTGTCCTCAGTTGTTGTTGGAAGGCGACTGCCTCCTACTGCCCGTGGGATCCTTCACGAGCTTCCTCGTGAAGGATGCTATCCACACCGCTGATACCAGTCTTCTGCAAGTCCACTCAGCTCCACATCCTCCCATACAGCATCAGTCCATATTTTTTGACAGCCCATGTCGTGCCCGTTTAACCTCCTTTATGCAACCAAAATAAACTGCTTGGGTATGCGGTCTACAAGACCCAGCCAATGCAGCCTTGCCTGCTGGAGGAGCTTACTGGTGGGAATGTCTCCAGATCTTTCAAGCATTTGTGAGCCCCTCACACAATCCAGCCTGGTTAAACCCAGGATGGATCGTACAATCAACACCACCATCAACACCACCAACACCAACAATACCACCACCAACAACAACAACAAGACTATCACCACCATCAACACCATAACCAAAACATCACCAACACCACCCCCATCAACATCACCTCCATCAACACCACTAACACTACCACAACCAACACCACCACCAAGACCACCACCACCAACACGACCACCAACAACACCACAATCAACAACACCACAATCAACAACACCACCATCAACACCACCACCATCAACACCACCAACACCAACAATACCACCACCATCAACACCACCAACACCACCACCAAGACCACCACCAACACAACAACCACCAACACCACAATCAACAACACCACCATCAACACCACCATCAACACCACCAACACTAACAATAAAACCACCATCAACATCACCACCACCAACACCACCACGAAGAACACCAACACCACCACCACCAACAACACCACCATCACAAACACACCAACACCACCACCATAACCACCAACAACACCACCATCACAAACAACACCACCAAGACCACCACCATCAACACCACCAATACCACCACCATCAACACCAACAACACCACCACCACTAACAACAAAGATAAAGATCCCCCTTATAGCTGAAATAGACTGTTGGGGCAAGTGCTGTTAGCCAGCAGTACCTATGAAGGGCAGAACGGCACACGAGGGGGTGGGTGGCCAGCACCACGCCCGGCCGCCTTTGTCTCCCTAGTGGCGATGTTTACACACACACAGACTCACACACACACACAGACTCACACACACACACAGACTCACACACACACAGACTCACACACACACAGACTCACACACACACAGACTCACACACACACAGACTCACACACACACAGACTCACACACACACAGACTCACACACACACAGACTCACACACACACAGACTCTCACACACACAGACTCTCACACACACAGACTCACACACACACAGACTCACACACACACAGACTCACACACAGAGACTCACACACACACAGACTCACACACACACACAGACTTACACACACAGACTCACACACACACAGACTCACACACACACAGACTCACACACACACAGACTCACACACACAGAGACTCACACACACACAGACTCACACAGACTCACACACACACAGACTCACACCATTTCTCACCTTCGCCAGATGCTCCCCCCGACTCTCTAACGGACAAACTGCCTGAGGGAGACACGAGGGGGCGGTACCAAGTGACCACGCCCACTATGACGTCGCAGACCTAAGCCCCTCCCACCCACCGGAGCTCCTCCCCCCACCGGAGCCCCTCCCCCTCAGCGGAGCTCCTCCCCCCACCGGAGCCCCTCCCCCCCATGCCCAACCCCTCGCCCCGCCCCTTCACCCCCCTCGCCCCGCCCCTCCCCCCGCTGCTACTTCCGCTGAGGCCGGGGCGAGTGGAGGCGGCGCTGTGCATTGTGGGTGGCGAGCGGACGGTTTGGATTCCCGCTCGCGGCCACCGTCGGCGGCTCGCTGGCTGGGCCTCCTCTAGGTCGACTCAGCCCGAACAAGGCGAGCACCTTGCACGCTGTGGACGCAGCAGCAGCAGCAGTGGCGGTGGTGGGGGGGGGGGGGCAGAGGAGGCGCCTGCTGAGTTAACGGCCCTGCTGCTGCTGCTGATGATGATGAGGAGAGGCACTGCCAGATTGTGGCTGATGGGATGAGTTACATTTAGTTGTTTGTGTCTCTGGAGGGGCGGATTTGTTGTCGTGGCAGAAATGGCCTCGACTAGAGGCCGCGATGTGGAGTGTTTGGTCTACTCTTCCACGCTGGGCGTGCCCGCACTTTACCCCGATACACACGCGGGGCGTGAGCTCACTGGGCTTGCAATGCAGAGGTGCAGGTTCGAGTCCATTTCACACTCAGCCACTCGGCCACTCAGTCACTCATTAACTCACCTACTCAGCCACTCAGCCACTCACTCACCCACCCACTCAGCCACTCACTCACCCACAGAGGGATACAGACCATTTATGCAGTGGTATTGTAGTATCTGCGTCAATGTTTTTGTTGTTTGGTTGTGGTGGTGGTTGTGGTGGTTATGGTGGTTGTGGTGGTGGTTATGGTGGTGGTTGTGGTGGTGGTTATGGTGGTGGTTATGGTGGTAGTTATGGTGGTGGTGGTTGTGATGGTGGTGGTGGTTGTGATGATCATGGCTTTAGTTTTGGTTGTATAGGTGGTTGTAGTGGTGGTGGAGGTTACAGGTGTGGTGTAGATGGTTATGTTGGTTGTCATGGTAGTTGTGGCTCTGGTTGTGGTGCTTGTGGTGGTTTAGGTTGTGGTTATAATTGTGGTTGTGTAATTTGTGGTTATATGTGCGGCTGTGGTGTTTGGTTATATTTGTTATAATTGTGTAGGTTGTGGTTGTAGTGGACATAGTTGTGGTGGAGGTGGTTATGATGGTTGTTATGGTAGTTGTATTATTTTGAACTTCAATCGCACTCTACCCAGCCGACCGTGCTAATTGGAGGTATGATTATCGTTGCGGTTATTTTATGGTTTTGGTTTTAGTTGTGGTGGTGATTGTGGTTGGTGCAGGTGCTGGGATGAAGGATGGGTTCCGTGTTCTCTGCCCATGCGGCTCCAAAAACGATTGCTCCAACCAGCACTGCCGCCCCTGTGGTCACATGACCTTGCCTCCCAGCATACCTTGCAGTCGTCATTGATTCTGGGCCATCTTTACCTCCTGCATCTCTATAGGAGCTCTCGCTTCCTCCACACACTCTCCTCCTACCTCTGCTCTCTCTCCCCGTGTCTCCATCCCCTCTCTTCTTTCTGGATGGGCCATGTTCAGGGGTCAGGAGTTGACTGGCTGCACTCTGACCTTTGACCTTGGCTGTCACCCGAGTGGGATTATCTAATAGCAGTCAACCCATAGTATCAGGATCTGTCCCGTGACCTCCTGCTGCACCTAGCCTGGCACAGCAGTAAACCCATGGCACCTGGGTCTGTCCCATGACCTCCTCCTCCTGCACCTAGTATGGCACAGCACTCAACCCATGGCACCTGGTTTGTTGTGATGACATTACCGCCACGTAGTGGCGAATGGCGGCCATTGTCGTTGTGAGTTTGTGGGCTTGTGAGTAATGGTGATTGCGTGTGTGACTATCATGTCGTGGTGTGAGTTGGATGGTAGGGGTGTGTTTATGAGGGTGAGTGTGTGTGGGTGTGTGAGTATCATGGTGAGTATGTGAGTGATGGTATGTGACAGTGTGAGTTTGATGGTGATTGTATCATGGTGAGTGCAAGCAATACTGTGAGCTTGACTTATTTCCCCCCCCCTCCCTTTACCCACTCTTCCTCCCTCTCCCTGCCCTCCCCTCACTCTCCCCCAACCCTCTACTTCCCTGCCTCTATCCCTCTCGGCGTGGCCGAGTGGTTACTTCTAAAGAATTATGGAACTCTTTATCCCTCTCCTTTCTCCCGTAACTACCTCGCCTGTTATACAGGAGATCGTGGGTTTGATCCCTACCCTCACATCTGCTATATATTTCGAGTTTGCATGTCTCTCTCTCCCCGTGGTCGCGTTCAGAGTGTTTGGTTTCTATAAATGTCGACGTGATGATAGGCCACTTCGTTGACCTATCATTTGTGGCATTTTCCCGTCTGAAGAAGAGCTGTGTAGCACGGTGGGCATTACCTGGAAAAATTTAAATAGTTTAGTTTCCTCTTTTCCTCCTCCCTTCCTCCCTCTCCACACCCATCCCCCCCAGCACAACAACAAGAAGCAGGAGGAGGATGGTTTGTTTCCCAAGCCGAGCACTTCCGGGTCCACCTTCATGATCCTCCCTCTGCCCCGGGGGTGGGGGCGGGGAGATCCCCTTGAACAGGGTTACGGTACCCCACCCACATACATACGGGGTTGCGGTGCCCCCACTACACATACGCACAGGGGTACGGTACCCCCCACTCACATGCCAGGCTATGTGCACCACACAGAGACCCAAAGACTCGCACATAGATCCATAGACTCGCATAGACCCATTGACTCACACAGAAACCAATTAACTCAAACAAAGACCCGTCGAAACACGGACAATATATTTACACAAAGACCCATAGACTCATACAGACTCATCCACTTGTGCACCCACCCACTCAACGACTCACAGGCTTACTCGCTCACCCAATCTCTCACCTACTCAGCCACTCACTCAGAAACTCACTCAAGAACTCGCTCACCCATTTACCCACCCATTTGCTCACCCACTCGTGCATCCACTCACAGAATCACTCGTAAACTCACTCACTCACACGCTCAGAAACTGACTCACAAAAGAATTCACCCACTCACTCGTGCACTCACTCGCCCACTTACCCATGCATGCACAGATTCACCCACTTACTTACTCGTTCACAGACTCCCTCTTGATAGACTCGCTCATAGACTCACTTGCTCACAGACTCAATCACTCACAGACTCACTTAGAAGCTCTCACCCACTAACTTATTCATAAACTCACTCAACTACCGACCCACTTACTTAAAAACTACTTCACTTATCCGCACCCACTCGCTGACCTACTTATTCATCCACTCGCTCAGCCACTCACTGACTAACTCACTCACAGACTCAGTCGCTCACTCATCCACTCACTCCGAAACTCATTCATCCACCTACCACTCAATAATTTCATTCATTCACTCATCCACTCACTCAACCACTCACTCATTCAACAACCCACTCACTCACCCACTCACTTGGAGACTCTCTCACCCACTCACTCACCTACTCGCCCAGTCTATTAGCCACTCATTCAGAAACTCACTCACCTACTCACTCACCCACAATCGATCAATCACTCATATACTAAATCACCCACCCACACACACACTCACCCACTCTTCCACTCACTTAAGAACCCACTCCCTCAACCACCAACTTAGAATATCACTCCTCCACTCACCTACCCATTTACTCACCCACTCGCTCACCCACTCATTCAACAACTTTCTCACTCGTGGACTCACTTGCTTATCTACTCACTCATCCATTCACTCATCCACTCGCTCATCCACTCACTCACCCACTCGCTCACCCACTCGCTCACCTACTCGCTCACCCACTCGCTCACCCACTCGCTCACCCACTCACTCACAGACTGACTCAGAAACTCACTCATCCAAGCATTCACTCACTGACTCACTCACCCATTCATTTAACCATTCACTCACAGACTCACTCAGACGCACGAAGAAGCTCACTAACCCACTAACCGATTCAGAAACTCAGTCAACCACCAAATCACCTACTCAAAAACTCCTTTACTCATCCGCACTCACTCACTAACCTATCTACTCATTTACTCAATCAGCCACACTTACTCACTAACTCGCTCACTCATGCACTCAGAAAATCACTCATTCACTCACTTAGAAACTCCTACAATCACTGACCCACTCGCTCAAAAACTCACTCATCTACTCGCTCACTTTCTTATTTACTCACCCACTCCCTCACCAATTCACTCGTTTCCCCACTCATTCCTTCAGTCACTCACTCATTCAGCAACTCGGTCAATCATTATCTAATTCAATCACTCACCCATTCACTCGGAGACTCACTCGCTCACTCATCCTCCACTCACTCACCCACTAACCCACTCAGAAACTCATTCAGCTACTCACTCACCACTCATTTACCCACTCATCCACTCATTGAATAAATCACCTACTCGCCCACTTTCCTAACCACTCAATCAGAAACTCATTCACCTACTCACCCACACACTCACTCACCCACTTAAACTCGGGAGTGGGTGGTTTTAGAGTTCAGTGTTAATCATTGGGACTCCCATAGGGTTCAGTGTTGCTCACTGGGTCTCCCATAGGGTTGAGTGTTAATAAATGGGTCTCCCATAGAGTTCAGTGTTAATCACTGAGGCTCCCATCGGATTCAGTGTTAATCACTGGGTCTCCCATAGGGTTCAGTGTTAATCACTGAGGCTCCCATCGGGTTCAGTGTTAATCACTGGGGCACCCATAGGGTTCATTGTTAATCACTGGGCCACCCATAGGGTTCGGTGTAATCACTGGGGCTCCCATAGGGTTGAGTGTTAATCACTGGGTCTCCCATAGTGTTCAGTGTTAATCACTGGGGCTTCCATAGAGTTCTGTGTTAATCATTGGGGCTCCCTTAGGGTTAATGTTAATAACTGGGACTTCCATAGGGTTCAGTGTTAATCACTGGGGCTCCCATGGTGTTGAGTGTTAATCACTTGGTCTCCCATAGAGTTGAGTGTTAATCACTTATAGATTCGAAGCTTTCGTGACTGCAAGGATTCATACTTTTAGTTCTTTCGGTAAAGTCACGTAGGTAAAAAATGAAATTAAAATTTTTACCTACATGACTTTACCGAAAGTACTAAGAGTATGTTAATCACTTGGTCTCCCATAGGGTTCAGTGTTAATCACTGGGGCTCCCTTGGGGTTAATGTTACTCACTCCCATAGAGTTCGTTGTTAATTATAGATTTGAAGTTTTCGTGACTGCAAGGGTCCATATTCTTTGTTTTTTTCGGTAAAGTCACGTAGGTTACAAAATAAAATAAAAATAAATTAAATCACGACGTTTCGGAGGCAACACAAGCTTCCGTCTTCAGGTGGCACCGTCACAGCAGTAATTTTGCTGACGGTGCCACTTGAAGACGGAAGCTTGTGTTGCCTCCGAAACGTCGTGATTTCGTTGTTAATCACTGGGGCTCCCATAGGATTCAATGTTACACACTGAGTCTCCCATAGGGTTCAGTGTTAATCGTTGGGTCTCCCAAAGGGTTCATTGTTAATCACAGACCCATAGATTCCTAAAAACCTAACCCTATAAACACCTAAGCCTCTATACCCCTAACCCTCGAAACTCCTATACTCCGAAAACTATAACCCTCAAATCCCCTTCACCCTTAACACCCTAACCTTTTAATCCCTTAACCCTTAAACCCCTCACCCTCTAAACCCTTCACCCACTAAACCCCTCACCCTCTAAACCCCTATGCCTCTAAATCCAACCCCCTAACCCTTTGAACCCCTAACTTTCTCCAATCCCATAATAAAGGGTTTTTTTTGCGGTAAGATCGTGTGAATATAAAGTGTCTTAAAACCCATCACCACACCGATACAGCCAATTAATAAAGTTTGTCACGTGAACAAAAAGTGCCAATTAGTTTCTACTTTAGCACATCGGTGTGTTGGAGACTAACCCAAATTAACCTTTATTATGAATAACCCCTCAACCCCATAACTCCCCCTGCGCCACCCCCCATGTCCCCCCTCACCCCCCTCACCCCCCCCAGCTGCTACTTCCGTTAAGGCCGGGGCAAGTGGAGGCGGCGCTGTGCATTGTGGGTGGCGAGAGGCTGATTTGGATTCCCTCTCACGGCCACCATTGGTGGTTCGCGAGCTTCTGAAGTGGCGGCTCGCTGGCTGGGCCTCCTCTACGTCGACTCAGCCAGAAGAATGTAAGAACCAAGCGCGGTGTGGACACATCAGCAGTGGCGCTGGTGGGGGGGAGACAAAGGAGTCACCTGGCCTACAAGGTGCCTCCTTTGTCTCCCTCCTCTCTCTCCCCGTGTCTCCCTCCTCTCTCTTCCCGTGTCTCACTCCTCTCTCTCCCCGTGTCTCCATCCTCTCTCCCCGTGTCTCCCTCCTCTCTCTCCCCGTGTCTCCCTCCTCTCTCTCCCCGTGTCTCCCTCCTCTCTCTCCCCGTGTCTCCCTCCTCTCTCTCCCCGTGTCTCACTCCTCTCTCTCCCCATGTCTCACTCCTCTCTCTCCCCGTGTCTCCCTCCTCTATCTCCCCGTGTCTCCCTCCTCTCTCTCCCCGTGTTTCCCTCCTCTCTCTCTCCCCGTGTCTCCCTCCTCTCTCTCTCTCTCCCCGTCTCTCCCTCCTCTCTCTCCCCGTGTCTCCCTCCTCTCTCTCCCCGTGTCTCCCTCCTTTCTCTCCCCGTGTCTCCCTCCTCTCTCTCCCCATGTCTCCATGTCCCCTTCTCTCTAGGTGGTGCAGGTTCAGGAGTTTACTGGCTGCACTCCGACCTTTGGCCTTGGCTGTCGCCCAAGTGGGATTGTCGCACAGCAGTCAAACCCATAGCATCAGTATCTGTCCCATGACCTCCTCCTGCACCTAGCCTGGCACAGCAGTCAACCCATGACACCTGGCTCTGTCTCGTGACCTCCTGCACATAGCCTGGCACAGCAGTCAACCCATGGCACCTGGGTTGTTGTGATATCACCATTATGTAGTGGAAAATTACGGCTGTTGTCGTTGTGAGTTTATAGGTTTGTGTGAGTAATGGTGCGTGTGTGACTTTCATGACGTGTGTGAGAGTAGGATGGTAGGGGTGTGTGAGTGTCATGGTGAGTGTGGGTGTGTGAGTATTATGGTGAGTGTGGGTGTGTGAGTATTATGGTGAGTGTGTGGGTGTGTTAGATGGCTGGCAATGTTGGTGGGTGGTGATGATGATGCAAGCCTTGTGCTCGAGAATGGCACACTGAAACTAATATCATGTAGCTACTTCTGAGTACCCTTCAAGTGCTGTCTGGTCCACATTGTAAAGGGCAGGACTTTCCCACCTGCTCTTTATTTAAGAGCAACGTTGGTCACAACAATGTTATTACTTCTTACAGCTGGAATTTATCCTAAGTACATGGAGAACCACATTGCAGCCATGTGATAGTTGATGTTGTGCAGTGAATGATGACCGGGCTGAGACCATTAACTCGCTCGACTTGAGAATCTGCTTTGATCACAGGTGACTGCCTGGATTCAATCCCAGGTACTCCGTGGTGCCAATTCAGTGCTATGACCGCAAGGTCCATGGGCCACCTCTAAACACCCCCACGTTAAAGACATAAGCAGCAACCTGTTTAGTGAGCAGCAGCATTCTTTAAATATTTTTCCAAAGCAATTGGGATTGTGGAGCAGTGGCACAGTCCTGCATTTCCTTTCTCTTTAATCCACCAAATGCAACTTGCCGCTCGATTGTGGCGCACCCATTTTTACACTTGTTTCAACTGCTGTGGCAGATGGTGGAGCAGAGGGGCAGTGGAGCAGATTGGCAGTGGAGCAGGACAGTGAAGCAGAGCGCAGTGGAGAAGTGGGGCAATAGAGCAGAGGAGCAATGGAGCAATGAGGCAGTGGAGCAAAGGAGCAGTGGGGCATTGGAGCAGTGGATCAGTGGGGCAGATGAGGGGTGGATTTGTCGTGAAGAAGGCGAATCATCTGAATATGTGCTCTGAAGAAGAACCATTTCCCAAAACGTCTCTTTTTATCTATGTCCTTGTCCCGCCGCACACACAGCCGGGACACGGCACACACGAGCCAAGGCACATTTAACCAACCCAGGCAGCACTCGCAAGCAATGCAACATTACGTTGTGTCCTCATGAGTTGATTTCACAAAGTTTATAGTAACAACAACAACAAAAATATTGATCCTAATTCTTAACCGGGTGGCCTTAAGACTTGGCACGTGCAGGTTTTGTTCATTGTCTGCACCAGACCCCTGCAGCCGTCTCTTTCTGGGTCAGCTGCCCCTTACATGTCCTGGAAACCATGGCAAGGTCATCGCATGAGGACCGCCTGGATGAAAACCAGCATGGAAGGGGCCCAGTGTGGGGCCGGCTATGCTAATGGAATAGTCCCATGTGTGTGTGTGTGTGTGATGTGAGGTGTCCTGGAAGCAGTCATTCTCCGCTGCAGTACTGGCATCTGCTGCTCAGTTTCATCCCCCAGCTGTGGTCCCAGTGGCACCGTGGGTCGTGTGGTGATAGCAGTCACGGTTGGCGCCGATCCGCGGCCACCACCCCTACTGGGCGGTGTACCTGCCTCCACAAAGTAGCATGTGGCGGAGGAGTGAGGTGAACGCTCTCGCCATGCGAGCGAGGCCCCCTCGCTTCCTCTTCTTTTCGTGCATCTCCACCTGCACCTCCTCCATCTTCTCCTCTGTCTCATCCTCCATCCCCTCTTCTCCTCCTCCACTAGCACCATCTCTTCTTCCTCCATCTTCTCCTCACCCTCCTGCACCACCATCTCCTCCACCCTCTTCTCTTCCTCCTCCACCACCACCATTGTTTCCGCTTTGTCCATCGTCTCCATCTCCTCCACCACGACCATCTGTTCATCCTTTGTTGTCTCCTTGTCCTCCAATCTCCGTATTGTCTTTATCCTCTCCCTCCGTGCTCTCCTCCATTGTCGCCATCACAATCTCGTCCTCCTTTGCCTTCTCTTCCTCCGTCTCTACTTCATTCTCCATCTCCTTCACCTCTTCCTTCGTCTCCTTCTGCACAACCTCTGACTTCGCTTCAAAGGCCTGGACGAGTGGGGAGGAGGGCTGCTTTGGCTCAGATCTGTGAAGAGACAAACACGACACCGTTCCACCTTCCTGCTACGGCAGACATCGCCATCTCCCATGGTCCGTGGGTGTAATGCGTGGCGGATTAATTCAAGCTTAATACAAACAGCAATAACGACATGGCCAGTGAGTGTGCTTAGCATTGGCGCTGTCATTCTCATGGGGCAAGGCTATCCTTGAGATTGATTCAGCTGTGTCTCACACAGACTGTTGTAGTTTCACAGTAGTGAGTGGCCTTGCTGTGTCAATTTAGCTGAATCATTTGTAGTGACATTTATCTTTCTATGTGTATTCTAATTGATCCCTTGGACATAATGGCCTACGCATTTAAACTGACATCGGTGGAGATCATGAACGTCCACTGTGATGGAATGGGTGTGTATCTTTGTGGTTAATGCAGCGGCAGTAATAGCCAGGGCAGGAAGCAAGATCTGAACTGTAAGTGGTGAGCGATGAGTGCGCGATCCTTTGGCTGCTTCAACCCATCCACGATTTCGATAAAAGATCCGACAGTGATTTGAGGTCGACAGAGCCGCCTCCCTTGACGTCGAAGGCATCTCAGAGTGCATTGAGCGCAATGAGCCACTCACATCTCTCATCTCAACGCATTTGAAATTGGACACCCCTCCCAGTGGTCGCTGTGTCTGTGCATTACAAGGCAACTTGTCAACTGGCCTGGAAACAGGCATGAGATTGCGAAATTATCACTGTGGATGGAGGGTTAAATGGTGAAATATGGCCGCATCGTTATCTGGTCTCACCCAGAAACCAATTATGGAAAGTAAATCTGTCCACAGTATAGCGCAATGTACACGTGGGGTTTGCAGTGTCTGTATATTTTGTGAGTGCAGCAGGGCTGGAGCACCTGTGCCTCACAGCAAAAGGGACCTGGGTTTGATTTCCACGTTGGGCCACGTTATCTGTGTGGAATGTGGTGCCCCCTGTTCTAGGAAGATTCAGCAGCTTTCTCCCTGTAACTGAACCCACACAATCAATGCAAATCGCTCCATTTGGATCACAAACAGCAGAAACTTTGTTACCAACTGCGAGCAAACTTGACAGGACCCTCCTGAAAAAAGTCTTGAGACTTAGTGAGGCTCATCCTGCCTAAACAAGCATGATAATAAATGAAAATAAACACACAGGACACATGCAAGAGTGGTTTACCGTGAATCAGCGGCTCCAGCGTTTACTTTTTCTTCTTGGAAGCCCTCTTCTCCAAAGCTCGGAGCAATCGGGCCCTGCACAGGAGTGGCGGTGGTGGTGGCGGCGGAGGTGGTATTGGTGGTGGTGCTGCTGGTGGTAGCGGTCTGGAGGCAGTGTTGCTCGATCTTGGCGAGGCGCTGCTCCTCGAGGCGCTTCTGCATGAGACGTTTCTCCTCGA
Organism: Lethenteron reissneri; assembly: GCF_015708825.2. Lineage (NCBI taxonomy): Eukaryota > Metazoa > Chordata > Hyperoartia > Petromyzontiformes > Petromyzontidae > Lethenteron > Lethenteron reissneri. The sequence goes on from NW_026892145.1 coordinate 46,414, forward strand.
CAAGCTTCACCTTGCCAAGGCGCCTCTCAAGATGCTTCTTCTCGAAACGCTTCAGCTCTATGAGACGCTTCACCTCAGAGGCGATTGTCTTCCTTGACCCGCCTCTCCTCTATGAGGCGCTTCTCTTCCTCCACCCGCCTCTCCTCTGAGGCGCTTCTCCATGAGGCGCTTGTCTTCCTTGACCCGCTTAGCTTCTATGAGGCGCTTCTCCTCATCGACATACTTCACAATGGCGAGGCGCTTCACCTCAGCAAGGTACTTTACCCTGGCAAGACGCTTCTCTTCCAGATGCTTCTCCTTGAGACGCTTCACGTCGCGAAGGCGCTTTTCCTCCATGAAGCGCGTTTCCTCAAGGAGGCGCTTTTCCATGACGCGTTTCATGTCATTGAGGATCTTGTTTCTAAGGCACTTCTGCTCCGTGAGGTGCTTCAGCTTGGCGAGGCGCTTCACCTCAATGGGGCGCTTCTCTTCCATGATGCGCTCCTCCACAAAGCGCTTCTCCTTGAGATGCTCCTCCTGGAGACGCTTCACTTCTGCGAGGTACTTCACTCTGGAGAGACGCTTCTCCTCACGGAGCCGCTTCTCCTCCATGAATCGCTTCTCCATGGAGCGCTTCTCCTCAATGACGCACTTCTCCATGAGGCAGTTCTTGAGGAGATTGTCTGGAAGGCATTTCTCCTCTGGGATGTGCGTCACCCTGGCAAGGCGCTTCATCTCAATGAGGCGGTCCTCTTCCATGGTGCGTTTCTCCTTCGCAAGGTGCCTGTTCTCCTGGAGACGCTTCACCCCGCTGAAGTTCTTCACCTCCCCAATGCTCCTCTGTTCACGAAGAAAAGCACAGGACCATTCAGACATGCACACGCAGGACAAAATTCATACTCCCAGGCACACAAACATGGACGGGCACGTACACGAACAAAAATGCATACTCGCACATCTATGTACGAATGCAAACATGAACATTTACTCATGCAAACATGCTAGAACACGTGAATATACACCACCTATTGTTATAAAAAATACATGTTACATCATATATTCTCACAAGTTCCATAAACGTACTTAAGGCTGTGATAGTCTGCGACGAGTTCATGGCCATTGTTGGCAACAATCATTACGGGCAAAAAAATGTCCACAATGTTCGATTGTAAAGATCTGGAAGCCCATAATCTAGACAAATTTTACTGCAGCATCGATAGTAGGCAACTGGAATGGCAACTTCCAATCAGCTCACAGACAGAATTCATGAGATTGCATAATATCATTCTGTCTTCATTGGCAAAATAAATGGCAACTTGAAGTGCCTGCACGAGTGGGATATGGCAGCACGTGATGGTGGAGAGATGGAGTGATGGTGTCGGGAGATGGTGTTGTGATATGGAGGTGAAATTGTGGAATGTTCTGGAGAGATGGTGTCTTGTGATGGTGTTGACGCATTATGAGGCTCTATGATGGTCTATTGAGTTGGTGGTGGTGTGATGAGAAAGGTGACGTGGAGAGATGGTTTGGTGATGTTTTGGTGCAATGGTGTGGTGAAATGGTGTGCTAGTGTGGAGTGAATATGGTGTGTTTGACCCCCATATATCCCATAGCCACCTTTGGGGAGCGATGCTCGTAGCTTTGGCCTGGGAAAGGGTCCACTTCATCCATAATGTCCCCCCACGTGGTCGACTGGAGCCACGACTCCCAGTCTATGGAGAACAGAAAATGCATTCAAAGGACCAGTAATGAATTAGAGAACGAAGCACATGAAGAATCACAGAACTAATGCTGACGTCCGTCATTACCTCTTACCACACAATAGGACCGGCTATTGAGAAATATTCATCACATGGCAGTAAAACTTTACGCGTCATATTTTTGTAAGCATGTTGAGATCATCAATTTCATAAACTTGAGACCCCCATACTCTTAGGTTTTTTTCGGTAAAGTCACGCTTGCTGTATTAAGTAAATGACTTTTACTTGATACAGCAAGCGTGCTGTGACGGTTCCACCTGAAGACGGAAGCTTGTGTTGCCTCCGAAACGTGATTTTTATTTTACTTTTATTAATTTAAATTTTATTTTTTTACCTACGTGACTTTACCGAAAAAACCTAAGAGTATGAATCCTTGCAGTCACGAAAGCTTCAAATCTAGAATTGAGACCCCCATTTAAACAAATATGGCTGAAACTCAGATCTGGAACGAGACAAATTATTTTACTTTAAGGAATTTAATAGTTAAAAATTATTCTCAATTAAACAAGTAAAGGTCGATTTATCATTCTTCATTGACATCCTTATCGATTGAAGCTATTCATCCTGAAGTGAAAGCCATCAAACACAGGAACAACGAAAGTGAAATCCACGTACATCCTGAAACCGATCATCTGCAGTAGTTTTTATTAAACAATGAGGAAAATTATTTTGTTTTTGAGCAAAGTTATGATCACAGGGTAATCTGCAGAGCGAGGAGTCGAGCGTCTATCCTCAGTGAAATCCCTCTCGAAATGGTCTTGAGGTCTGATTTTAAGCCCCTTATAATTCCCCTCTAGCATACAAATCCTTTGTTCTCGACTTGGCCTATCATGGACTTTGCATTCAAATGTTAATTTTTACATTTACAATCCGCATATATAGCAACATAGCTTAGCTAATCTTGCCATTATAATTTAACCTTAATACATATACATATCTCACTGAATAATTGTATGCTTCCGTTTAAATAAAGATTTTCATCTCCATGCATAATTCCGTGCTTTGTGTTAATTTGCTAATATTCACCCGACAATGTCCTCTAAAATGATGCAAGTTTTGAGGATTTAACATCGAAGTATCAAAATGGTGATGTCCAGTTGGATTTGTACTAAGAGGTGCAAATGTATGCCGTACTGACTTTGTTTTATAAAAAAAATATTTAAGTACTTGTGTTGATGAGCGCGTCAGAACAATCAAGGTGATTTGTTTAATTTAATCCACGAAAATTATTACGATTGCTGTCATACACTTTTAATGAAAATCGAAATGGTATCGCTTGTAAGCGTGTGTATATACACTGCTGTGTATGTACACTTGTCTTTGACTCGTGTGTGTACAGGTGTTTGTTGGAAGCATTGTACATATAACGAACGCTCAGATAACTTTAAGAAATAAAAATTGTAGTCATCTGCAAAAAAATTAACGTTAATATTGCTATGCATACACAATCGCGTGTGTATGTACACTGCATTGTATGTCTGTATGTACACCTTTGTATATGCACACTCGTGTGTGGTTGCACACTGCTGTATATATATAGTGGTGCTTGGATGCACACTCGTGTGTGCATGTCTACTCGTCCGTGTTTTTTTAAGGAAAGATATGGTAGCAATAACGTACGATCAGTCATCTTTAAAAACAAATCAGGTTTTTATTAATCTGCAAAGATATTTTTTATTAATCTGCAAAGATATTTACGTTAAAACTCGTATCGAAATCTTTATTAATATTCGTTTGGTCAAACAGTTAAGGAACGAGACAAATTATTTTATTTTCAGGAATATAATAGTTTAAAATCTTCTCAAAATAAAACACGCAAATGTGGATATATCGTTCCCCATTGACATCCTTATCGAAGGCATCAAACACAGGAACAACGAACCTGAAATCCACGTACATCCTGAAATCTATAATCTGCAGTAGTTTTTATTAAACAATTAAAATAAAGTTATGATCACAGTTATTCTCCAACTTTAGCTCAACAAGACCACTTAGCCACGAGAGTAAATTCAGGAATTGGACCACCTCACAACCACTGCGCTTCACACCACATCAACAAGTAATCCGATAGGACTACAAGGCACCACTTTAACGTGACGAAGTCTAGAATGAACTTCAACACGCAAGTAGCTGTGAGACGATCACAACACATGGCACCTTCTACCATAAACACCACACATTAAATAGTACCGATGATACAACCACCAGACAAAGCATCGCATCTATCGAAATATAAAATTGTTGTCATCCTGAAATAAGTGAACACTTTTAGAACTTTAAAGGAAGACTTTTTTTCCGAACACATTATAGAGCATTCACAACATCACTCTAGCTTGGAGCACTGGAAATCACGCAAATAATAACTTGTACCTCATTGATTGATCTAACAGAGACACAAACATGCACATTACAGGACTTAAAAAGTTAACAGAAGTACTCAATACATTGACTCTCCAGCCATCATCATCATCACCAACCATCAAAATCACTATCCATCACCATTATAAACACCCATTATCATCAACCACCTATCAACACCATGACCCATCATCACCACCCCTCATCACCACAGATTATCATCGTAACCCATCATCATCAGCACCGATCGTCATCTTTACCCATCAGCACAACCCATCATCATCAGCAACAACCATTATAATCACCATCCATCACATTCATCACCATCATGAACCATCGTCACCCATCATCACCACCTACCCATTATTATCACCACCCATCATAAATTAACACGTAAACAGCTACAAACATAGATATGTAAACTGACACAAACATAACAGACACACAAATAAACAATCTCTCTAACGACTTAATAATAACAAAGTCAATATTACCCGTGCCAGGCTAGGTGCACACAGACAAATCCATTGCACAATAATTTACATGTAACTCAAATTCACACTTAGTACTACCACCTCGCTCACTTAAACATAACTACATAGATTAAGAAAACCATGAATTTAATAGTAAATAAACCAATAAGATTGTGTTTATACGCTTGCAATTTAATGAATGAAATACAAGTTCATAATTCAAATTATACAAAAATTAACCCGTAAAAACAAAGTTTTTCACTATAAATCCTTTATATGCGTGTTTAATGGGCCACAACCCAGCCCACATTGGTCTTTGAAACGGGCGGCGAGAGTCCTCTCGTCATCTGGCTTGAGATGGCTGCCACCTATGGGTCAGATGATTGCCTGCCACCATTAAGCAATTGGTAATTAAATATACTTTTTTTTACCTAAAAAGTGTAAAATTTTGGAAAGAAAATTTCACGAATATAAAATGTCACACACAACGAGTCTGTGTGCAAAATGTCAGCTCGATTGTATCACGGGAAGTGGGTTAAAAAATCGACCGAAAGATTTGCACGGTCGTAAGCGCGCAAGCAAGCAAGCAAGTGAACTTTTAATATGAAGCCTGAGGCCGAGGTGTATGGCAGGCCTAACGGCCAGGCCTCCCCTCTGTCCTCTTCGCAGGAATGGCGACATCAAAGAGCACAAAGCAAGGGGGCAAATGTTTAATTTGTGTAGCGTCATTTAGACTAATTAGAGACTACAAACACTATGTACACGATGTACACACAGCTACACAACGCGCACACACACTCGCCACACTTTCTCGACAAAACACGAACTGCACTCTCTCACTCACTCTGCCACTCACTCTGCCACACTCTCTCTTTCTCATTAACTCACTGTCTCTCACTAACTCACTGTCTCTCACTCACTCACTGTCTCACTAACTCACTGTCTCACTAACTCACTGTCTCATTCTATCACACTCACTGACTCACTCTGCCACACTCAAGCTCTAATGCACTCAATCTCACACCCACTTATTCACTCACACCCACTCACTCAATCTCTCACCCACTCAATCTCTCACCCACTCACTCAATCTCTCACCCACTCACCCATTCACTCACCCATGCACTCACCCACTCACCCACCCACTCACCCACTCACCCACCCACTCACCCACTCACTCACCCACTCACTCAATCTCTCACCCACTCACTCCGTCTCTCACCCAATCGCTAATCGCTCACCCACTCACCCATTCACTCACCCACCCACTCACCCATTCACTCAATCACTCACCCACTCACTCAATCTCTCACCCACTCACCCATTCACTCAATCACTCACCCACTCACCCACTCACCCATTCACTCAATCACTCACCCACTCACCCACTCACTCAATCTCTCACCCACTCACTCACTCAATCACTCACCCACTCACCCATTCACTCACCCTCGCTGTGTAGACCACGGAGTCTGAAGTCGAACCCAGGACCTGCTGTTTCCGGTCCCGCGCACAACCAGCACTGCACCACGTGATGCGCCAGCCGGGCTCGTGGGGGGCGGAGCCTCGCGCTAGTGACGTCACCTCTGTTACGTCACAGCCACGCCTCCACCCACAGTGGAGAGGAATGCACACGAGGGAGCAGCAGAAGAAGCCTTTTGAGAGCGAATCCTCAACGAGGTGAGCGACCCTGTTGACGATGAATGTGGTTTCTTTTTATTTTACATTTTGACCACAAGCTTCATTATTTTTTATGTTTATATGTAGATTTTCTGCAATCAAATTAGAACTGTTAAATAGGTTACTTGGCATGCCCTGAAATGTTGCTGTTACTGTCGTTGTTTAGACCCCAGGCGAGTCAGAATTTAAGACGAGCATAACTAACCCGTTTAAATATCATAGAATATGAATAACATATCTACAATTTGAATCTTTCGTGACTGCAAGGATTCATACTCTTAGGTTTTTTCGGTAAAGTCACATAGGTGATTTATTATATTATTATTATGTTATTATTTTATTTCTATTATTAATTATATTCTTGGTTCTTTCGGTAAAGTCACGTAGAAGGGAAGTAATAAAATAATAAAAATAAAACATAATAAAATAAAATAATTCTCACGACGTTTCGGCTACAACGCAAGCAGCCGTCTTCAGGTGAAGAATGAGACAATGCCAAGTTATTGCCAAGTTATTGTCTCATTCTTCACCTGAAGACGGCTGCTTGCGTTGTAGCCGAAACGCCTTGAGATTTATTTTATTTTATTATGTTTTATTTTTATTATTTTATTACTTCCCTTCTACGTGACTTTACCGAAAGAACCAAGAAGATGAATCCCTGCAGTCACGAAAGCTTTAAATCGAAAATTAATTATATTATTATTTTATTATTATTTATTTTTACCTACGTGACTTTACCAAACAAACCTAAGAGTACAATTATTATGTTCTGATTGCTGGTACAATTGTGTCCTACATTATATGTACTGAATTTTATTCAACATTTTGGGAGGAGTCTGCCTTTAAGTTCAGACCCTAGCCACTGCCATAGTTGCCTCCAATCTGTGATGTCACAGCCACATGGGTGGTACCTCTGACATCAAGTGACCTACGACGTCATGCTCGGGTTATAACAAATTATTTAGGTATGGTCATATGACCCTAATGACCTACAAGGCATATGGGTCTTTAATCAAGCAGTCGATTAATACAAATGGACTGTACATGAACATGCATGTCTAGATTAGAGGTGAAATATAATTGTTAAGTCTGGTGATTATGTTTAATGAAATAGGCAGTTGGAATAAACATGTTCGTGTGGGTGGATGAGTGAGTGATCGGGCGCACACATGAGTGGGCAAACAAGCGAGTGAGTGGGCTTTTAAAGCAACAGTCACGATAGTCTTCTTGGTTCTTTCGGTAAAGTTACGTAGAAGGGAAATAATGAAAATAAAACATAATAAAATACAATTCTCACAACGTTTCGGCCACAACGCAAGCAGCCGTCCTCAGGTGAAGAACAGGGCTGTCGAAAAGACAGCGTCTGAATGAACACCACCAAGCTTGGCAGCGTATATTTAAGCTGGGTTAGAGGGGGAAGGGCGCCTTGACAAAGATATTTGCATATCAACAGAATTTTAGCATATTTATGGAAAATGTAGATATGGGATTAGTCACTACTTGTGAAATGCGTAGGAGGTGGGGGGTGGGGGGTATCAAAGTCATATTATGCCCGTGCATTATGTAGGATTAGCAGCAACAACAAAAAAGTCCCGATAGTGTTTTAGATTTAAAGCTTTCGTGACTGCAAGGATTCATACTCTTAGGTTTTTTTCGGTAAAGTGACGTAGGAAAAAATAAATAATAAACATAATATAAATTATAATAGAAATAAAATATGAAATCACGACGTTTCGGAGGCAACACAAGCTTCCTTCATCAGGTGTAAAAAAGCACAGCAAAATAACTACAGTAATTACAGTTATTAACTACAGTTATTTTGCTGTGCCTTTACACCTGATGAAGGAAGCTTGTATTGCCTCCAAAACGTCGTGATTTATTCTTTTATTTCTATTATTATTTATATAATTTTTATTATTTATTTTTATTATTTATCTATTTTTACCTACCTGACTTTACCGAAAAAAAACCTAAGAGTATAGTCACGATAGTGATTGGATTGGTACAATGAGTGGTCAAATATGTATTAATTAAGAGGATGAGTGATTCAAAAGTTTGCTAAATCTGAGCATTGTTCCAACCTCCCCAGGCCATCCAACTTCAAACAAAATCTACTCCTTCCCAACAACATGGACAGACAAATCACGTGGGCTGAGATCTTGGATGACTATGAGGGTAAGTCCCAGATACCTGCATCACATGGATTATATGCGGAGGAGGAGGCTCCTTGATAAATTAGTTTTCGTAGACATGGCTTGGTGGTAATGGGAAGACGTAATGATCGAGTGTGGCAAATAGGATGGGTTTAGATTTGAGTTTCTGCCATCTTCGTTCATACTCGGTTCTCAAGCTTAGGTAATTTACGGTCTCAAAATGCCGACAAAAACATGACTTGTAAAGTTTGAATGCCGTGTGATGACTATTTCTCAATAGCAGGTCCTGTTGTGTGGTAAGAGGTAATTACTGGGATCTCAAAAGTAGTTCTGTGAAATTCAATGTACTTCGTTCTCTAATTCATTACTCGTCCTTGGAATGCATTTTCTTTTCTTCATAGCCCGGGAGTCGGCGTGCCAGTCGACCACGTGGGGGGACGTTATGGATAAGGTGGACCCTTTCCCAGGCCAAAGTTACAAGAATCGCTCACCAAAGGTGTGTATGGGTTCTAGATTTGAAGCTTTCGTGACTGCAAGGATTCATACTCTTAGTTATTTCGGTAAAGTCACGTAGGTATAAAATGAAATTAAAATAAATAAAAATAAAATAATAAAAATCACGACGTTTCGGAGGCAACACAAGTCTCCGTCCCAGGTGGGACCGTCACAGCTGAATTTGCTGTATAAAGTGAGGCAGGGATTCCAAGATGCAAGTTCTTAAATACAAGTTAAGGAGGGAGGAGGGGGGAGGAGCTTATCAGAATGTGGTAGCCAATGAATGGAACGTATTGGGGGAGGGGGCGGGGCTAGAAGAGAGCACGATGTGTATGGGGTCTGTAGGGTTAAAACACACGACATTGTCTCGAAAACTAGCACACCATGTCACCTCACCAGCACACCAACATATCACGACACCAAGTCTCCCCATCACTTTTCTCATCACACTACACGACCATCAATTCAATACACCATATTAGAGCCTCATCGTGCCTCTATACCATCACAATACACCATCTCTCGAGAACATTCCATTACTTCTCCTCTCCATATCACAACACCATGTCCCGACACCATCACCGCATCTCTTCACCATCCCAGTCATGCAGGCACTTGAAGTGGCCATTACCAATGAAGACAGAATGATATCAGGCAGTCACATGAATTATGTCTGTGAGTTGATTGCAAGTTGCCATTCCAGTTCCCCACTATGGGCGCTGCAGTGAAGTTTGTCCAGAGTATGGGCTTCCAGATATTTATATTGGGACATTCTGTGAAATCTATTGCCAGTGATGATTATTGCCAACATTTGCTATGAAACCGTCACAATCGAGAAAAGTCTTGAGTGCATGCATGGGGTTTGTGAGGATATATGAGGATGTGACATGTATTTTGATTCTATAGGAGTTGGGATATTTAGGAGTTAGTATTACACGTACAATGTAATACAAGTATTGATGGATAAGGCATTCTGTTAACAGTAGGTGATAGTGTATATTCAAGTGTGTACTAAGCAAGTTTGAGTGACTGAATGTGGGTGGCTGCATCTGTATATACATGTGTATGTTTTTTTTGTTTGGGTTTATGTGCACGTCCACGTTTTCGTGCCTGTGGGTATGAATGTTTGCTTGCATGTGCATGTCTGAATGTTCCTTTGCTTATCTTTGCTTGATCAGAGGATAATTGGAGAGTTGAAGGACGTCAGCGGGGTGAAGCATCTCCAGGAAAAGAACCTTGGCAAAGAAAGATGCACCATGGAAGAGGAGCGCCTCTTTGAGGTGCAGCGCATTGCCAGGGCGAAGTGCCGCACAGAGGAGAAGTACTTCCGAGATTATCTCCTCAAGAAGCGCCTCATTAAAGTGAAGTACTTCATTGATGAGAAGCATCATCGCGAGATGAAGTGTGCTGAGGAGAAGAGTCTGGAGGAGGAGGAGAAGTGTCTCGACAACGTGAAACACGTCGAGGAGGAGAAGCGCCTTGAGCAGGAGCAGCGCCTCGCCAGCATTGCTACCATCACCACCACCGCTACGGCCGGCACCTTCACCCCCACCCCTGCCACCGCCAACGCCACCACGGCCACCACCGCCACCACGGCCACCACCGCCACCACGGCCACAACCGCCACCACTGCCACAAAACCCGCCGCCACCACTGCCACCACCGCCACCACCGCCACCACTGACACCGACGCCGTTGCCGCTACTGCCACAAAACCGGCCGCCACCTCTGCCATTGCCACCGCCACCACCGTCACGACCGCCAACACTGCCGCCACTGCCACCACCGTCACCACCACCACCACTGCCGCCACTGCCACCGCCACCACCTCCACCACCGCCACCACCGCCACCACCACTGCCACGACGGCCACCACCTCCATCTCCGCCACCACCGCCGCCGCCGCCATCACCACCATCGTCACGACCGCCGCCACACCGCCACCCTGCCGCCGCCACCGCCGCCACCGCCATCACCGCCACCCACCACCACTGCCAACCGCTGCGCCGCACGCTTAGCACTGGCTTCCAAGCAGAGAATATGGAGAAGAAGACAGAGGTGGAACAGGAACACGAAGAGGAGAAGGTGGAGGTGGTGGAGGACGAGGAGGTTGAGGAGGAACAGGAGGAGAGAATGGAGAACACAGACAAGGGAGAGAAGATGGTGGTGGAGGATGAAGAGGAGATGGAGGACGAGACAAAGCAGGAGGTTGGAGGAGGTGCAGGTGGTGGAGGTGGTGATGCAGGGAAAGAAGAGGAAGCGAGGGGGCCTTGCTCGCGTGGCGAGAGCGATCACCTCACTCCTCCGCCGCGTGATGCTTTGTGGTGGCATGTCCACCACACAATAGGGGTGGTTGTTGTGGTCGTGGATCGCTGCCAACCATGACCACTATCACCAGACTATCCACCCACCCCGTGACACATGCCACCCACTCACCACACACCCCGTGATACTCGTCACACACACACCACATGGTTCGCCGGAGAGACGGTGCCACTGGGACCACAGCTGTGGAAGGAATCTGAGCAGCAGATGCCAGGACTACAGTGGAGAACGACTGCTATCAAGACACCTCACACAACAAACACACACGGGACTAGCCAAAAAACATAGCCGTCCCCATCCTGGGCCCCTTCCATGCTGGTTTTCATCCAGGCAGTCCTCATGGGGTGACCTTGCCATGGTTTCCAGGACATGGAAGGGGCAGCTGACCCAGGACGAGAGAGCTAGAGGGGTCTTGTACAGACAATTGACGAAACCTGCCACGTGGCAAGCCCCAGAGCCACTCCTGTAAAGAATAAGATTCAATACCATTGTTGTTGCTGGTACTATATAAACTTTGTGAAATAAACCCATGATGACACAACATAACGTTGAATTGCTTGCAAGTGCTGTCTGTGTTGGGTAAATGTGCCTTGGCTCGGATGTGAGGTGTCCCAGCTGTGTGTGTGGCAGTACAAGTGTAATGAGTGACTTCCACGACACGTCACATAGAGGGTACTTCTTTATTTCTCACAGTGGGCACAATACAGGCCAACACTGGTTCTTACTCTCACTGAATAGAACTCTCGGCAATAACACCTCTACTGGCTGCACGCAGAGTCGATCACTCAGCGTGGTCCCCTCGCCCTCACTCGTCTCGCCGCTGGCTGGCGGCATGATGATGACGGCGATGTAATCATTCAGGAGATCTTCCACGTGGCCGGACAACGGAGAGAGATTTCGGTGAACAGCGACACAGCCAGGACCCAGGACCCCACACGAGCCCCGAGCTCCGGTTCCACTCCCCATTATATTCCCCCAGGTGTGCCTAAGCCCCGCCTCCAGCCACGCCCTTTCGTGGAACCTTCGAGCAGATTCCCCGAGCATTTCGGCTAACCCCACCTGTTTGCTTTGCCCCAGATACGCCTCCTTCACTGATTGGCTGTTACTTCTGTGCCTGTACCCGTCAATGCCTTCCCAGGACAGCAGGTGTCACTTTGTCATGTCAACAGGTGT